>NW_013668554.1:0-34237 GCF_000517525.1 Limulus polyphemus
TGTGTCGTTAAAGTTTCGTTGGAACGAAGTTACGGAAAAATCAATTAACAAACGGAGACGTAACAATATTCTAAATTATAAAGAGAGTTAGCTATGGCACCTAGGTATCACACACTTAAAAACCGAATCTTAATGTACCTCATTGTAGGTAACCCTTTACAAGTTACAACAATGCTCTTCAGTGGGATTAGTTAAATTAATAATCAATATTACTCCAATGTTATTGACTTTGATTCTTCGACCAACTATTGTTTAATGCTTATCCACGAGATTAACGTCTCACAAGTCTATAGTGTTACGTCTCTGGTCGTTTGTAAATTTTCCGTAAAAATGCTTTCCAAAGAAACTTTAACGATACAAGTCCTTTCTTAAAGAAAACTAGTTTATTCTTTCTCAATACAACTTTGAAATTCACTTAATTTCCACGGTCACGCTATAATTCAAACAAACGCTATAATTCACAACGAACGACACACGCGCTCGACCCAACTTTCCGTCTCTATCTGTGTCTGCAATTCAACTACATTACATCGTTGCCGTCACTTCTTACCGGTCTTATATATACAAGAATACCGCATATCTAGTAATCTCTCGACACTTCAGGAAGGGACACGAACGTTCTATAAGCGCATGGCGTGTTACTAGAGTCACGTGACCTCCGCTGTCGTAACAATAATAATTTGGAGCTAATAAACGGACTCTCTATTTAATATTTTGTATCTCTATTGAAATATCTTCGGGTAATTACTTTATAGAATCCGTGAATATTATGACTGCATCGCAAACAAAGTTTTCGCATTTTCAGTAAATGTAGAGTTTAACGTCTTTTAGCAAGTAAAAATATCCCAGTACTTCTTTTTTGTATCGTTAAAACTAACATTTCTTTGTAAGATGAGCAAAATAAGGTTTAAATGGCTTTGTTTGTTTGTTGAATTTTCGGCAAAGCTGCTCCAGGGATATCTGTGCTAGCTGTCCTTAAGTAATAGACAGTTAGTTAACACCATCTATTGCCAACACTTTATCAATGTATAGTGGGATTAGTCGTCACGTTGTAACGTCTTCACGGCTGTAAGGGCGAATATGTTCGGTGATGGGCTGTCTGTGTTGCGCCCACCACGGGTATTGAAATCCGGTTTTTAGTGTTATAGGCTGTCAGGCTTACCGCCGAATCATTGGTAGGCAAGTTTAAAATGTTTAGACCACTTCTATGTTAGAAGATAAGGCTAGTGTTCTATAATGATTTAAGGACACTGCAGACATCCATGTTTGTTATTAATGTAGCGATCTCTTGTTATTTTACAATGTACTTAACATCACTAAAACGTTTCTCGCAGTTATTATTATTTCAATTGTAAAATAAACTCATAATAGGAAAATTTCAAACAATGAAAGAGAACACGTAAAGAAATTCAGCGTGGTGTGGTATGAAACACCTAGAGTGGTGTGCCCTCTATACTCAGAATATAATATCTTATTTGTTTGTAATTTTATATATCCTTATATTTAAGAAACATTTAAACACAATTCTTTTTTCTACCAATTAACTGCGACCTTTTCCATTTTATCTTTTGTCTTTTAAATAGAAGATTTTTTTACTTGTTTCAGTGCCTGCATAATACTAATAGCTAAAACTAAAACGTTATATTGTGATGGCATACGTCATAAAATTTAAAAACGCGCGAATTTCCGTAAAGTAAAGGCATAAAGGAACTAGTTTTCTTGAATTATTCAAACACATTGCTGAAATTAATCATTGAAAAATACTGATTTGGGCTATAAGAACAGTTTGTACAAATAAGTGAAAAATTTTATGATGACTACCAACGTTGCGAGTCCTAGTCCTAACAAAGGAGAAAGGTAATGGAGGTGATTGTGAAGAATTTCGTTAAGCCTAACTTATGACACTAACAGTAACTGTCGTAGAAATTATTATTTATATTCAGTAATTAATAATATTACCATACCCGATATATTGGGCTTCTTTTCTCGTATTCTTTTTCTATGTATCTTGCGTGCATTTAAATATTGTGATTACTTACTCTGTTACACATTTAATTTTTTGCGATGAATTTGAATCAAACTCGAACTTCGAAGTAATTTAATTTAGAGCAGACTAAAAGAAAAGTAAAATTTCAAGGCTCATCGGACAGGTTAGAATACGACAGACATAATAACGGTCTAGGCATTTTATATATCATCAGTTTTCATGAACAACAACTGTTAGATATTGTTAACTTCCTGTAATAGTAACAGTTTAGTAATGTGTAACAAAATGTGACTGTGTTCTTATTAATCTTAGACAAGTTTAGAGAATCCAAAGGTGCTTTAAATTGAACCCTAATACACAGTAGTGGAAAGTAGAATTACCGGTATGAACTCTTTTTGACTTTTTAAATACATTTTTGTAAACTGTTCATGCACTAGATTGTGTAATAATATTTGAGTGGCAAAAAAATGTGATGAAAAATACCACCAATGTCACAATTTATTTTGTTAAATTATTACTACAGCAGTAGGGTTCCTTATGTATTTTATACATTTTTGTATGAGCCAATTTTTTAAAATGAAAGAAGACAAAGACATAAATATATATATATAGTCAACATGTTGACTCCACAAAGTAGTGAATAGTATATAAAGTCAATAATTGGAGGATTAGTCATATCTAAATAGCAGAGTGATTATAGCATCCATGTAAATTTTATCACCCCAGACTATCTTTGCTATAGCCATTTAAAGTTGACTCATTGAAAACTTGAATTACTTTGGCATCTTGCTACTACCTTTATGTACTTAAAAGGCAGGTATGTAGCAGCATTTGCATCTCTTGTGAAGCATATTTGTTGTCTTGTTGAAAGATAAGCATTTGTTATTATGTACATGTGGCAACATAATTTGAGAATTATCAATATCATCATTAGAGCTGGGAAATTAGTGGAATTACCTATAAGATTAATTGATGGACTTGTTAATCACGTATATTCAATTGATTTATTATTTTCCCATGAGGCTTGGGTAGTTGGAATAACTAAAAATAGTAACAATTGTAAACTAATTTTGTTTAGTTGATTGTTTTCATGCATCATAATGTTTTGGGACAACATGGGACCCGTTTGTTCATCTTGGCTGTCCCATCCTCTAAACTAAACTAAAACTATTAATATATTAATTAAAAACAACAAAAACATAAAGCCCACCCCTATCATTCATATACTTGTCAAAATTTCTCTTAAACTTGCTTAAATTTACTGATTCCACATCTCAAGGCAACCCATTCTAAAGGCCAGCCACCATTACAAATATAAAACTGTTTTAGCTGAAGATGACTCCTACCCTGTAAAAATTTATATTTGTGTCCCCTAGTCCTACTATTCTCAGTGTTAAGTATGAAAAAAAAGATGATGCATCATCACTATCAATTCCCTTTACATTAAGTTACAATTTTAAACACCTCAATCAAATCCCCTCTAACTTCTGTTTTAAAGAGAAAACAGTTTGAGAGATTTCAACCTCTCCTCGTATGACAACCCCTTCATTTCAGGCACCATTCTGATAACCTTCCTCTGAACCCTTTCCAACAATTAAATGTCCTTCCTAAGGTAAGGAGCCCAAGGCTGAACACAATACTCCAAATGTGGCCTAACCAGTGACCTATACAATGAAATTATAACATCTTTAGACTTATATTCAATATTTCTGTAGATACAACCAAAAATCCAGTTTGCCCTACCATTAGCAATAGCACCTTATAAAGTGAACTCATGACCATCTTTGACTTATACTAAGTATGTTTGTGTATACAACCTAAAATCCTGTTTGTGTTTACTAGTCAACTTATATTATGTACAAGGCATTAGACAGCACTGGCGAACCTTTTTGAGAGCATGTGCCCAAATTGTCGATAATTTTTGGAAAACTTCTTTCACATGCCCATGGAAGTTTTGAGCAGCAAAATTACTGTTATTATTATTAATTATATGTATTATAAATATTTTATATATAATTATTATATTATATAATTAATTAATTATATAATACACAATCTCTACACCTTCAGATATATATTGGTCGGGTAACAAAAAACTTGGGACAGCAGTGAATTCCGCATAGCAAGAAAATTTTCTCGCATGCCATTGGTTTGCCATCCCTGGCCTTAGAGATTTTGTAATACCTATTCCAAGCTATTTTTCCTCACCAACTTGGGTCAATCATTTTGCCCAATCTTTTAATCATCATGTAACCATGAAACTACATATACTATAACATTTATGTGTATCTTCATGAAATTTTGCAAGCTTTTAGTAAACATTACAAGTCTTTTGTACACAAAATATCACATTTTTTAATTAATTATTTTTACTAAAGATTTGTCTGTGCATTTATGGATTCATAGTCTGACTGATTCTGACTAGTCTGAGTTCAAGGTTTTTATATGTTAAAAACAAAACACATTTTTTCATCTTACAGTTTTCAAATTTTGTTTGCATAGCCTTTAGAACCTCCTATATGAGTATCAGTAGTTTTTTAAGTAAAACTTTATATCTTATCTGTAATTATTTCTCCCTTAATCATCCCAGTCCATTTTACCTACCTTGTAACCACCATAAAAAAAATGAAATAAATCTAAATTATACTTTTTTCTTTCTAGAATGACTATATATTGTAACAAAAAAACAAGTTATCCATCCTAAAAAGCTTCAGACTTTTGTAGAAGTTTTTACATATTTTTACTTAATTTAGTTTTATTGCTTTTTGAACCATGTCTAACTGCTAAACATGCATAGCAAAGCTATAAACACCTGGCCAGCAAATAGCTTATGTTACAATAAAGTATTAAATCATGTAATGCATGTGCTGCTCACATGCATATCTTGCTGATAAATGTTGTTTTTTTTCTTACCTAGCTTAATGAGTTTCTAATTGTTATATTTTGATTACTTTTATAAGAATAAAAAAAAAGGTACTTTTCCATTATACCCCCGTAATTGTTACCCGTATGTTTAAGAACCAATTATATTAGTTTTTTTAATCACCAGTTTGTCTCCACACAAAATTAAATCATAATACAGGTTAAATATGTTGTTTATTAAATAAATACAACCAAAAACTAATTTATTGTTTACTTGAACTTGAATCCATTAGTTTATATTCAGCTTGTAGATATAGGATGGTTATAATATAAATCATGCTAAATACTTTGTATTATTAACATTATGTATACATCAAAGACTAGTTATTGTCACTTGTAATAAAGTTCTGTTTCTAAGTTCTGTATAATTAAAGATAAACTTTATTACTTTAGTGTGAAGACAAACTAGGGATAAAAAAACTAACATAAATGTTTCTAAAATGTTAGGCTTAACAGTGACAGTTGTGGTGGTATAACAGAAAAGTACCATATATATATATATATATATGTGTGTGTGTGTGTGTGTGTAGTAAAAGAAATTTAGTAATAATGTGTGAGTCGTGTTCTTTTTTGCAGTCAATGAAAGTTAACCTTAATTTTTGCTTGAACAAAAAAATAACATGCACAAAGCATAAAATGTTCTATAACTATTATGATTTAAGTGGCATTTTAACTAAGCTATAAGTACATTAAAATAACTCTTTAACTGGTTGAGCTGAACTCAGAGGTAGCAACTTTGAATCATATGCCAAATAATTCAAAAGCTATTGTGCAAACAAGCTACTTCCTTTTCTGTTGGTAATAAATGCTGTGACAACTAATATAAAAGATAATTATTGACTTTTTTTTTGAAAGACAGTATATGATAAGAGGATGTGAAATGTGTGTTAGACTTTCTAGTTTGTATCTAAATGAAACAAGATGATTGTAGGCTATAAAGTATATCACAGCAATATCTGTGAGTTTGCAATATGAATTAAAACTCGGAAGTTCAAATAGGGGTGAAAAGATTGTGTAAAATGTGTAACTGGAAGTGAACAAGCGTCACATGATAGAGAAAATGGAGATTGAGAATTAAATATTTCCTTTTGAAATTTAGAAATTAAAACTTATTTGAAAAATTGGTTTAATAACTACATTTTGATGACAAGTTTACTGGCATAACTTGATAATAAAATAGTTTAATTAAAATTTAATGTAACTGTAAAAAGGATGTGACACAGACTTTTACCTAATTGTACACTGGGGGTTAACTTCAATTATTTTTCCCCAGTAAGGCTATTGTTGTATATCCTTAGTATAAGAATAATTAGCGTGTTCCTAAGCATCTTCTATCCAATTTGAAATATCCATTAATATAATCTGTAAACTTAGATTTTGTGGTTATTCCTTTATTAATGCTATTAATGCAAGTGAAAAAAACAAAGGACCTAGCACAGAACCTTTACATACACCACTTGTAACATTCATTACTCCATTGTGATTCACCCATGAATTAAAAACTGTTTGCTTTGTACCCATAAACTAACTCAATCCATTAGATATTGCACATCCTCATAAGTTGTGTTTAAGTGTTGGAGTGTAGAATGGTGTATATTTCAGTTAATGTTTTACTCTCAGATGATACCATTAGAATTCTTTTGGAAGAAAATTGACTTTATATAATATAAATATTTTAGTTCGTATATCAAAATGACTTTTTAGCTGAAATTTCAATTGCCTTACTTCGTTCTATTCCCATGAAATTTATCATCAATAGATTTCTTTCTTTTAGTGATTAACAACTAAAATTATTTGACCACAACCAAACTGTATAAATCATTGTTATAAATTACGGGACATTGAGGGGCCTTTTATCCTGTCAAGGGTGTCCAGACTACCAACATTATTTAATGCACAGAAAACTGTTCACTAAATCCAATGTTGTTTCCCCAAATATTTATTAGCTCTTTTTTTCTAAACTATTGTGAAGCTGTAGCAGTGGTGGATCCAAAATTTTGGCCAGGGGTTTTAATAGAATTGTTATTAGCTTATTTGGGAACTGAGTGACAAAGGCATGGAAAGGGTTGGAAATGGGAGAGAGTTTCTTCTCTATTCCAGCTAGGGAGTCTTAAGGTAGTGCTGTAAGCTCCTTCCAGAGGGTTGCAGAAACCCATCTGTCAATGCATTATGCACATTTAGAATCATGAAAATGATAGGAAGCAAGAATGTTTGATTAATTTATTTACTACCTATATAAAATCACCTTAATCGTGGAATACAGTACACAAACTCTCCTTCTCATATAGCACACAAAACAAATGGTACATACATCTGAATACCTCCACACAGCCTCATCACACTCAAAAATATTAGATACACTATATTTAAATAGCATAGTTTTTTTTTCACACTCAACAAATTACGGCATGCTTTACAATAATTTGGTATACCAGAAACTTGTGATGAGTAGTAGTACTGGTATATCAAAATGTTGTGTTTCTAGTATTGTGCACTTTGGGAGCCATGGTACTAAGTTGGAAATAATACTGCCATGATTAGAGGTCACATTAGCCATTTTAAAATTGTTTCTTAAAATTATTTCTTCAATGATAATGCCTAGATTTTTACGTACTGTATTAAAGTAGTTATTTTCTAATGTAAGTTAACACGAAAGCAATAATGCATCACCTATAGTAATTTATGCCTAATGCCCAATCATAATGCACATACATAGTAGTATGTGCAATAATGATAACTCAGAGGTATACTTTAAACTCTTGCACTGTTGAATGTTTAGAATCAATGAAAAATATATTCACTTATCATTCACCTTTTCAGACATTTTATTCCAAACAACTCATTACTGTTTTACATGTTCATAAGCATGAGTATGACATTGTTAGAGGCTTCAGTGTTGTATCTATAACTTCACAGTTACTTAAATGCTTTGTAATCAAATAGGAAAATGCATAATCATAACTCGTGTTTTTAATAGGCAAAAACATACTTAGCCTTAGTAAAAACAACAACAAAGATGTATTCTGGGTGTTCATCAAGTAACCTAAATTTGATAATTGTAATTATCTTGCAGAGTTTGGAAATCATTAGGGAAAGAATAAGAATAAAACTAGAAAGACTATTCAGATAATATAGGCTTCTTGTGTTAGAAACTAGAACTGGGCAATTGATGGTATTTTGTTTAATCAACATCCCCATTTATTGATTAGTATAGTATTCCTCAAATCATGGTAGATACATAATTAAAACAAAAGTTGGTGCTGCCTGCTAGTTGCCTTTCTCTGATCATCAGCTCAGTATTAATGATACTGGTAGAAAGGCTTTGTAGCTTTGCCAAAATAAAGACACAGTGAGTAAGTTTGTTGGTAATGGAAATCCTATCCGAGACTCGAATCACAAGCTTCCACTTGAATCATCGAAGTTGAACAAACTTGAAGTAAATAAGAATTAACTTATCTGACTAAAATTGGGCAGAGCACAGATAACCTATTATGTAGATTTTCATTTAGAAACAAACATAATAACAATATTTTGATTACTTGGATGGCTGGATTGATAAAAAATTGTAATAATTGGAAGGTTAGTTTCGATTAGTTGATTATTTTTATGACAGCTGATATAATTGTATTTTCAAGTAAATGATTGTTGAAATAATAGGAAACAATAATAATTGAAAACACTAATTTTGATTAATTAATTAATTTACACGACACTAATCTAAGTAATTGTTGCTCATAGGTAATAAATTATTCTGTTGAATTCCTCAGCTTTGTTAACAGTGTTTAACTTTTTTTCCATGCTAGCAGCTGTAATGTTTTATTTTTATGATAATGGTATGATACATGACCACTTTTTAAAAAGTTAGCTGTGTAACACTAAACCATATGTTTTGTATTTTTTACATAGAAGAGACTTCCACTATAATAGTGTAGTATTTTGGATTAATCGTGTAGACCATATAGTCATAAACTAACCTTAATAAGTCAAAAGCTGAAATCATTTTTATATATTCAATAATATAAAAGTTTTAGTTATTATAGCTTTACCTTGCAAAGTTTAAAACCAAATAAATAATAAGGTAACCCAGACTCTTACCGAATAACATTAACAGTAGTTTTATTGTAACAAATTGTTAGCTTATGGGTGTGTCATAATGAAAGTGTAATGTTTGGAGCAGTGAAACATTTTTCAAATTGCATTATATAAAAAGTACATTGTAATTTGATACAATTGGATTTGTTAGAAGTGCAATGCTGTTACCTTTTGCAGCAACAAACAAGGAGCTAATTATAACAAATCTGCATTTTATGATAGTCATAATGGAATACTGTGCAAAAGAGTCACATGAATAGAAGTGTTACAAATAATAGGAGCTCCTAGTATGTTTTTTATTATCAATGTTCTTCCAATGTTTCTTTTCTGGTGGTATTGTAGCAATATCAAGTATGATACTAAATTGGTAGTAATATCATTGAGCAAAATATTGGTATCTTTTACCACTACCAGAAACATACAGTTGGAAAGTAACTGACCTAAAATTTTTGTAGGCATTTTAAAGTACACACCATCATTTGTACCTTCTAAGTAATAATAATTATAATTGTTGTTGTTTTTTGTTTTACTAATTTTAACCCTTGTTTATTTAAGATAATATGTTGCAATGAATTATCTATGGGTGGGTGAGGGGTTGAGCCCTTCAAACCATGTCTGCTTCTGCAATGTGTTGTCTCTACTGTCCTAGATTGAAATCTGCTCCACTGACTAACCACCTGTTAGAGAAGTTAAACTACCTCAACTGAAAATGTATGATTTTTTTTTTTTTACAATCTTAAATTTATAACTTGTACAGCATCATCTTTACAAAAATATAATGATAGCAGTTATGTTTGTATGATAGTAAGCATGAATCTTCAGGTCATCATTTCGTTTCGGAAGTAAAATCTGGATATGATATTAATCATTAAATTAAGACTAGATCCTGTATACATATACAAAAGTATTTTAACTCTTTAATAGAAGGACTTGTAGAACCTTATCTGTTATTGATTTAAAATACTGCACTGAACATAACTATACATGATGTCAGAGGTTGGTTTCTTACCTGAGTAAAGAGACATATGTTCATGATGCAGTGTTGTATCTTTGAAAGCATTAGTCTTTGGTTGTACTGTATGAAAGTTAGTGCTACTAACTCAAAACAGTTTAAACAGTAGCGTATCATCATAAATTTGTTACTCAGTAATAGTGGTTAAGGAGTTTTCTTTGGTAGAGAGATATGTTAGGGATAAATGGAGAAAAAATAGGCATGTTATACTAAGGTTATGTTTTTTCAAGAAACTTTAAAAAAATGTTTCAAGGTAACAGATAGTCTATGTTTCATAAGTAAGTTATGATATATTATTCATATATTGTTACTTTCATTAATAGTATTTATCATACTATTTAGTTTATTGAATGTAATTACTTTAAGTTTATTAATTTTTATTAGTATAATTTTATTACAAAGGTTCTTTTGCATTGATAGCATAATATATGTACTTAGGACTAACATAGAACTCCAATACTTGACAAATCATGAGATATTATTGGGTTTTTAGCTATAAAAATTGACAGTGAAGGTACCCAATTGTTCTTTATATACATAGAAACATTAGAAGGGTGTATTTAATTAGCTATGCTGATTATCAGATTGATTTTTAGTTTCACAGCAAGTACATAGCTTGCTCTGGTTGGAATTTAATAACATAATACATTGTTTTCCAAAGTTTGGGGTGCACGCCTTTACCTGGGCTCGAGCAGTGAAGGTAGAGTCAATAGTGCAATAATGCAAAATTGTTTTAATATATTTTTTATTAATGAAAATAATAAGTGATTATTACAACACATTTGAATGTTTATCTGTGTATTACAACTTGTCACTTAACTCACTCTTTCACTCAATTAAAAAATTAGGGGGGGTGCAAGACCCCATATTTATTAAAGGGGGTCATGGATAACAAAAGTAAAACATATTCTTGTATAAGAACTTTTTTGTTTAGGCTATTGTCCTAGTAGCTCTTTTCTGAAATTTTTCCAGCAATTCAATGTCCTAACTAAAGTTGTTGGCTGTGAAGTAATGCTGCTGTTTTACAAAAGGATTTGGTGAGTTGGGTGAATAAATGGCAGATGGCTTTTCATTTTAATGTACATGGGTTATCGTAATTTTGATTATAATTTTCTTGGGAAGAATCTTAAGTGTCATGGAAGAAAAGGATCTTAGTGTTTAGGTAGATCAGTCTCTTACTCCATCCAAGCAGTTTACTGTTGCTAGTTTAGGGCAATTAGGATTGCATCTATAGGAAATATTTAATATAAGTATAAAAAGTTATTTCATTGTGTAGGTCACTGGTTAGACCACATTTGAGTACTGTGTTCAGTCTTGGGTTTCTTACTTTAGTTAGGACATTGAATTGCTGGGAAAAGTTCAGAAAAGAGCTACTAAGGCAATACCCTGAATGGAAAGGTTCTTATACAAGGATAGATTAACCCTTTCCAGACAGATCACGGGTGAAAGGCCATGTCATCCACACTTGTCTACTATTAACAGTAGTGAAAAAAGCTTAAGTAAGAACATGTTCAAAGACAAATATATACTGGATGAAATAATAACAAGCTGAGGCCTTAAAAAAATCAAGCTTCCAAATGCATAAAAGGCTGTGGGTAATAAAGGGAAAACCTAAATGGAGGAATGAATTTGATCCTGATGATTTTCTTCTTTTTTTAAATCTTTACCTGATTTGAAGCTGAATGTTATTGAAGTTTAATGAAATACAGTTACTGTTAGAGATTGACTTCAGCAATATGACAAATAATCTTTTTCTGAATCAACATTGTAAAATAAATTTTATGATTTATATCTGTATTTAATTCTGTTAAATATTTATAATTTTCCAGTTTTCACAAGTTATTTAAATGCTATAAAAATACTTTGTTTTGTTTTTTGCAGATATGTTTTATGCACCTTTCAGAAAGAAAAAAAAGCAACTCCTTTTATAAGTAAATCATGTCTTTTATCTCTCCCATTTAAAGAAATCTTGCTGGTGAAGCTGTAAATTACCTTTTCCAAGGTAAAAGGCACCTCCTTGTACAAGATTATCCATCAGCTGTCTCTAGCTTTCAAGAGTCATGCAAGTTGTTTGCAGAAAAATATGGAGAAACAGCCAATGAATGTGGAGAGGCATATTTTTTCTATGGAAAAGCTCTTTTGGAATTAGCAAGACTTGAAATGGGTGTCCTAGGGAATGCACTTCAAGGGGGTAAGTGTTTGGGTTTCCAGCTTATTGGGTGGAGTATCACACATCAATTAACATAAAGATGAAAAAGGTACCTCAAGGCTGTTTGGCTCATTGAGTTCACTGCTAATCACTGGATGACAAAAACCAGCATTACCTCTTTTAATGTAACCATTGACATTCATATGCCTACCAGACAAAATCTTAGAGTTTTAATTATTGGTGCACACCAAATCATTATTCCATCAACTAGTACTGCAGCAGGGAAAAAAAAATGGAATTTTAAGTACTGTTCAACCTTTAAAGGCTTGAGCATATGAAGAAACAAGTCCAACTGTTCAGCCTTATCCACAAGTTTACTACTAATACTTCATTCTTGAGTTATTAGATTAAAATTTTTATTGAGATAAAAT
Organism: Limulus polyphemus; assembly: GCF_000517525.1. Classification (NCBI taxonomy): domain Eukaryota; kingdom Metazoa; phylum Arthropoda; class Merostomata; order Xiphosura; family Limulidae; genus Limulus; species Limulus polyphemus. The sequence goes on from NW_013668554.1 coordinate 12,594, forward strand.
TATGCAGCCCTTGTATTTCTTAATGCATCATACTACCAATTTCATGTTACTTGCTCTTTAAGCACTGTGAAGTTCCTTCTACAATGTAGGCAAACATAGACAACACCATGACATGTTACTGAAGTATCGCGGTTGTTGAGTATATCTATACAGTTAAAGAAGGAATAAAATATTTATTTGTAAGATACAGGACATCACCCATTAAGTACAACTTACAATGCAATTATACTTGTGTAATTACAAATGTCAGAACTTGTAACAATACTCAGTTATTGAACAAGACTTTATGCAAAATGTTACTCATACTAGGTTACATTATAAACATTCAGGAAATTTTAAACTATTTTTGGCCAAAAGGTGAGCAACTACTAGTTAAAAATGGTAACTTAAGACATGTCTTAGTTATAGCTTTCCAACACTTATTACCCATGACATTCAAGTTACCATTACAAATATTATCAAGATGTTCAACAGGTAGTTTATCCAAGCAGCAAATTTGATTCACATAATATCTAATTTTTCCCTTGCTTCATGTAAAGCAAATGCATCCTCTCCAAGTCCACCTTGTCATCCAGTTTTTGCAATTTGTCATCACTTTAGTAACATTTCATTGTACCATTTCTAGCAGATTGGCATCCTTTTTATAGTCTGAATACCAGAACAGTACACAGTGCTATGCCTAAGGATTTAATTAGTGTCTTATACTAAGGAACACAGAGGTGGCATTTATGCAGAATTCTGCATTATATACACAGAAAATGTTAATAAAATGCAAAGAATAACAGCACTGTGTTTCTAAAATGCAGATGTAACAAGACCTACTAGTTCAGATTACCAAGTGTTTGTTATTCAACATGAAAAATATTGCATCACTCTAATTAGCATCACCTTAAAAGCCCTGAACCCGTGTATCCAAAAGCCACGGGAGTTTCGCAAAAAAGGAGTGAATTAGCCAATAGAGATGATTTAAGTCTGTCATTAGACCATGTCTCCCAGTTGAGAATTTAAAAAGTTTTAACCTGCAATAAAACTAATGCTATCTTGTTAGACTATGGGTTTGCTTATTACTTATTTTCTGATGGATCTGACACTTTATAAGGTAAAGCTGTAATGATTAAAACTTATATATATAATATTAACATTATCTGAACTTTGATTTTATATTCAGATTACTTTAGGACATATGGTTGACATTGATGAACCCAAAGCACTAAATTATTATAGTGGAAGTCTTTCTTCTTTCCTGTAAATGATACTGAAGCTTTGTTTACAGTACTACACAGATAACTTTTATAAAGTTAGTGCATATCATTGTAAAAGTAAGACATTTTTCCGTGGCTACCACATAGAAATTAAACAGTGTTGCTGCATAATAATTGATACTTGAAACTGTCCGTACTTGGTGAAATGCCATAATTACAGAATTGAGGAAAAACAACTGTATGTTTAACAAATACATTGTTTATTTGCCAGAAGAGGCATTATCAGGTACAAGATTCCTTCACCATGTTTGTGACTAAATGGTGTATTTGTGAAATGTACAATTGTCTTGTTTTCCCTCAATTCTGTAATAATACTACATTATCTGAGTATATGCTCTAGTTTTGTCCTGATGGTTAGAGTACTTGTCTCTGCTTGTCTTAAGATCAAAACCTATTGTAGAAAATAATCACTTTCTCAGCTATGAAGGAATTGTAATGTAATGGTGAATCCCACTATTTATTATTCAACTGTTCAATATTATGGATGGTAGCAGATAGCCTTAATAGCTTTACCATAAATAAACTTTCTAATGTTCTTATTAATTCCATAATGATTTTCAAACTTTTAAGAAAAGTATAATTCTCAAAAGATTCATTTTACAAAATAAATTGACTTAATTTGTTATGTTGTTTGACATTAAATTTAGGAGGTATGTGTTTAAAATAAGACTAGAGAAATCATTGGGAACAATTTCTTGCTTTTAAAACTTAAAGTAACTGTAGATGAGTTTATTACTTTGTTAAAACCTTGGTACTCACAGGTTTCAGACATTTTCCCATTACCTACTCAACTCCTTGTTTTTTTATATTACATCTATTTTTCTAACAAAATTAAATCAATTCTGAGTTTGTATGTTTAAGTACTTTACTTTAAACTTATTAATGTTGAAATATATGTGATCCAGTTATTTAAAAGAAACCTAATTTCATCAGCACAAAGAGATCAAGTTGTCATCAATAAAATTTGCAATTAGCAACAAAAGCCCCTAAACAAGATCTTAAACTCTTCAAGGCACATTAATACATTCAATAAATTGCATACGAAATTATAAAAACGAAATAACCCAAGCACTTTTGAAAAGTGGACCTTTCTTCTTCAGGGGCAAACTGGGAATCAACTTGGTAAACTTAGTAAATTTCATATTCATTTTAAATTAAAATTTTGTTTTATACAACATAACCAAAATTTTAGTACAGTGTTTATTATTTTCATTTACTTCTTGAGAATCTTACATAACCATTAAGTTTTGTTCAGTATGTTATTGGTGTTTTCTGAAAGATAACATACACAGTGATATCTATTTTAAAAAGGCTGTAAACATGTCAGAGTTCACTGTACTAAGAACACTCCTTAAATTCATGCTAAATACCCTTTAAAGATGATAATCCAAATAAAGATAACAATATATTCAATCATTTTATGAAAAAAGAAGTCAACACACTATGTCTAGTTTTTCAGTATCTTTTTCAAACTTTTTTTTTGTAGATTGGATGGAATTCCCTCATTGTTTAATGAGTCTCAAAAGTCATTAACATCCCAACAATCGTTTTATTTCTCTGTTTCTTTAAAGTTTTATGTTGCATCACATTAGGACTAGGAGTTTTACCATGTTGATAAGATTTTTTTTCTTTTTTATTAATCTCTGTTATCACCAGTAAACTGTTTTCTTGATAGCATAGTTCTTTCATTTTAGTGTTTCACAAAATCATGGACATATTCTTTTTGTTAAATGATTTCATAAACAGGTCTGAAATACAGGCTTAGTTGATGTACAAAATGCTTTACCCAGACAAAAAAATATGTCCCCTTCTCTGACAGTAACTGTAATTAATGGCTTTTGTAAGTGGATGGTTGAGTGTCTGAGAGAGAGTTCTTGCTCCTTATTTATAACTAGGCTTCCTCAGTGAAAAATAAACTTGAATAATAATCATAAGTTTCTGAATTACAACGTTTATGTGATGAGACTTTTTTTTATTGAAAATGAAATATTGGAAAGCTACTTGAACTGTAAAATTTTTAAATACACTTATGATTGTAAAATGCTGAAAGGAGATGATTATGAGGAGATTGATTCTTCAATTCAAAAGGATATGGACCAAAAATATTTAACTTTTGCTAGGTGGCTTTTAAAGCTTACAATATTTGTTACTTTATTTTTTTCAAGAACCAATTTTCAAATGGATTAATTATAGAAATCTTAAGTGTGTTATCCCATCCTGTGAAAGGTGGAAAACTGAAACCAGCAGCACTCAAACCTACAACTTAGTTAGGCTATGGATCTGGTCTCAAGTAAAAGCATTATTTTCCCCCAAACCCTTAAAGTTCTAGAAATCCATAATGGTAGTTGTGATGCAAGATAAATAATAGCATCTTATTTACCAAAAAAACATACATAAGAACCATGTGAATGAATTAGTTTTAATGAAACTTCAAACAACTTATTGATATGAGTTTTAAAAAAAGGAACATATCTTATCTTTCTTTTTTTTTTTTCTTGAATAGTTGCAAGTGAAGAAGAAGATGACGAATCAGAAGATGATCAAGTTGAAAATCCAGAGAGTGTAACTGGTATGCTAAACATTAATATTCATTATTAATGCCAACTTAAATACCTCAGTTATGAAATAAATTATGAAATAATTTTCCTTGCATCTGCTTTCAGTTTAACATGTGCAGAGTAAAAAATTTGTAAAAATGCTTAGAGTGCTTCATTAACAGGTTAGCCCTTTCTTTAAATATACTTCAATTATAAAACTGCATGATGGTAGGGAATGTTATGTCAAAATGCTTCAATATCAGTATCCTTTTTTGTGCTTCATACATTTCATTTAGTCAGTATGAAACATTCCATATTACATTTTATATATATTCAGAACACTTCTAACAGTCTTTAGACAGACATAGTCTCTCATCCTTAAAGATTGTTTTTATTTTAAAGTGTTTGTGTTTGTGTTTTTATAAAAATACATTATTTTTTTTATGTGGTTAAGAACAAAGTATTTCGTGTCTGTTTCACTTCTGTTTTTCAATATATTTAATTTAGGTGTGCTTAATAGTAATGCTGCTTGAGAATTTGCAATCAGTTTAACACTCATTAGCATCGTTACTAGATGTGTTTTCAGTTTTCTTTATTTCAATCATTTAACATTCTAGTAACTCCAGCCAGCTTAAAATTATTATTTTTGTGCTAAAATCGTTTTCTTTTATCTAAGAAATTTTTTAATTAATACTTTATCTTATGTACGTATGGTTCGATTCACTTGGTTGTCCCTGAATGTGTAAAAATTAGTGCATTTTCATAAAGGATTGAGAATGATGGAAATATTATGCTGTGTGTAAGTTCAAAGCAATAAGTAACTTTAGGTTATTGGAATTATGAAAATTAATTTTACTTTGAATATTTAGGGGTTTATGAATTAGTTACATAACTGGTAATGGTTTTTATAGTTTTTGTTTTGAAGTTAAGCACAGAGCTACACAATGGATGCTCTGCTCATCACTGGTATCAAAACCCGCTTTTTAATGTTGTAGGTCCACAGACATACCGCTGTGCTACGTGGGGGGGGGGGGGGGTTGATTTTATAGTATGTACACTGTAATCTGTTCTTGTGTCCCTGGCTTAAGCTAATTTGTTCTTTATTATTATATGTAAGCTCTTCTAGTTATGCATTTAATAAAAATAATAAATGTTGGATTTACTAAGAATAAAACAACTTGTGTTATGCCATGAAAAAAACTTTTTAAAGCCAACACGCATAGTTTTGTGCAGATTGTTTGCTATAAGTAATATATTTTTGAGTACATTTTTCATTTTGCATAATTTGATTAGAAGAGGAAGAAGAAAATTCTCAAGATGAAGAGGCAGAAGAGGAAGATTTGGAAGAAGATGAACAGAAGAGTAAGATAACAGAAAAAGAAGATAGTGCAGAAAAAACTGAGGAGGAAGGAGGAAGTGGGATATCAGAGGACCCACAACCTGGTACCTCATCGGGGGAAGGATCTAAAGACAAAGATGAGGAAGAAGTGTGTTAAGCATGTATAATATGTGTACATATCTATAGTGAACTATTTTGGCATTCTGAAACAACACAGTATCAAAAGGTTATTAGTGGGATGCAAATATTGTGTTTGGCCACCATATTTAAAGATTTATGTATAAAAAAATCTTTGGTGTTTCATTCTATATGTGTATATTAAAACTGATTAAAATAACAGGATTAAAACAAAATTTATTGCAAGAATATTGATTTAAGTTTTGTCCTTTTTTCAATCATTTTTTTGATTCATGAAAAAATAAGTGTCATTCTGTTCTTTTTTTCTTTTATGTTCTTATTTGCTTTAAAAAGTTGTTACATGATCACTTTCACGTGTATTTTGTTGTTGTAATTAGAACCATATATTATGCTATCAACTCATATTTAGAATAAAAAATATAATGAAAGATGTAGTTATATAAAGTTGTTGTTATGTGAAAAATAATTTCCGTTATGATACCTACCTTTTCTTGACTTGTGCTGCCGTCTATTTGCTCAATTTTTGCTTGCCACTAGCCTTGATGCTCCTGCCTTCTCTCACTTGATTTCATGTAGTGTAGCAGAGATGTAGCATACATAAAAAACCACCATCAATAGGAGTGCGACACACTTTGCTAGTTAACTCCCTCTATACTGTAGAACACAATCCTCCCCTTCTTCTGTTCCCATGTCTCATCCCCATGCATTTTCCCATCTATTGGTGCCACCTTCTCAGGTTTCTGTGGCAAGCTGCCAAATTGCCCATCACTGCATTTTCTGATGCCAATTTTGTCAGAGAATATCCAATGAGTTCTAACACCATAGGGGCTTGGTTGGTCAGGTTTGCTCCATCTGTGATGCCCTTTCACCACAGACAATTGGGTTGTTCAGGCTCTAACAGAAGGACTGTCTCTTTATTTTTCCACTCCTCCCCCTTTATTCCCACTCCCTGTTTCTTTTCTCCCCTCCATGTTATTCACTTTCTTGCCAGCATCCCTCCAAGGTGGTTTGAAATCTTTTGAACAAAGATGCTATAGAACAAGTGTTTCACCCTTCTCTGGGCTTTTATTCCTGATTTTAAGTTCTTCCCAAGAAGTCCAAGGATTAGCATCTTGTTATCGATCTCTCCAACCTCAACCGCCTTACCGACCTCCCATGGTTTACTATCAAGTTTTTCTTTGCCCTCTGATGGTTGTTCACTCCAGGTCTATGGGTGACCAAGGTTGATGTCTCAGATGCTTACTTTCCTTTCCTGATCTCTCCAGCATCCAGAATTAACCTTTAGTTTATTCACAGGAGTTGGGTGCTTCAGTTCTGTGCTCTTTAATTTGGTCTGGCATTGGCACCATATATCTGTTGCATGGTGAGAGCTTTTGTCCACTATTTGGTCTGGCATTGGCACCATTCATCTGTTGCATGGTCAGAGCCTTTGCCCACCAATCGGTCTGGCATTGGCACAATACATCGGTTGCATGGTCAGAGCCTTTGCCCACCAATCGGTCTGGCATTAGCACAATACATCGGTTGCATGGTCAGAGCCTTTGCCCACCATTCGGTCTGGCATCAGCACCATACCATACATCTCTTGCATGGTCAGAGCCTTTGCCTACCGTATTCACAAACAAGGTTTGTGGTTTCACCATTATATGGATGACTAGCTCCTTTCGAACAAGCCTTTCACAACCATACCCATTTCCTCCTACAAGAGGCAGCTCATACGGAATGGCTTGTCAAACTGGAGAAGTACCATCTTGCCCCACCCAGTATTTTATTTATCTAGGGTGTTTTTCAATACCTACCTCAGCAGGACCCAGCTTTCTCTTCTTCATTTGAGGCCAATGGAGCTTTCAGTTTCCAAAGCCAAATCTTCTCCTTTTCTTTCCTGTATGTGAGGTTCTCTCTCTCTTTTGGGGACCTGGGCTTCCATGGAATCTCTCATCCCTTGGGGTCATGCACACACACACATGCATTGCCTTCAGTGGGTGCAGCACAACTGATGGAATCTTGTTTAGGATCCCTTGAATTCTTCCATCTTCCTCCCTACTGCCCTACAAGTTGACTTTGCCTGGTGGCTCAACAGACACAACACCTCGATGAGTGTTCTTCTGTCTTCTCACCGTCCCGATTTGCATCTCTTTTCAGATGTTTCTCGTATGGGATGGGGAGCATATTTGGATTCTCAGGAGACAGCCTTTCGATGGTCAAATCTTCCCTAGGTATCAACCTTTTGAAACTCCTAGCTGTTTTTTGGGCTTTGGTTCATTTTCTGCCAATGGTAAGGTGCCACCTGGTCATGATACATTCTGACAAATCGACCATTGTTTCTTACACCTATCATCAAGGGGACACCTGGTCCCATTTGCTTTGCTTTCAAGTGCTGGGCACTTCCTGGGTGCTCTGAATCTTGTGGCAATTGGCTATCTTGTCCTACCAAAATTCTGCTGACTGAGTGTTTTTTTTGCCCCTCAAGTGTTCCATTGGTTACGCTCCTAGCTGGGTACCCCCCACCCCCTTTCAGGATGCATTGGCCATTCAGCTCAACATAAGACTTCCCCTCTTCTGGTCTTTGGTTTAACATCCTTTGGCTTTAGCAATAGGTGCATTCAGTCAGGATTGTACAAATCTTTACCTGTATGTTTATCCTCTCATCTGTCTTTTTCCTTGCATTCTCTCTCTCGTATACAAACCATTCCATGTCGAGTCCTCTTCATCTCCCCATTCTGGTTTGCACAACCTTGGTTTCTACTGTTGAACCTCCTTCGATCATCTCCTCCCATATCTCTTCCACTTTCCCAATCCCTTGTCCTCTATCTTTCATCCCACCATAGCCACATTCTGTCTTCACGTGTGGATTTTGTCTGGTTCCTTGTGAGGTGATCTGGACTCCCTATGTGAATAGCTTTCCTACATTCTTGCTTGATCCACTCTTCTTTGATGGTTTACCAGCATCGATGGTACATTTTCCATTGTTTGTTTGTGGGCTATGGCCTTACATCTTCCCAACCAAGTGTTTTAGTTGGCTTTTCAACAATGATTTATATGTTTCTACTATATCAGGCTATAGGGTGGCCTCATCTAATTACTTTCATTTTTCTCACTTCTGTCCTTTCGCTTGGTTCATCTGCCCCACCTCAGTTCCCCCTTCCAGATTGGAATTTCAACATTGTCCTTCATGCCCTTAACCTTTGAACCTTTGGCCTAGCTTTTTGCACCACCTCTTTCTCAAGACATATTTCTTACTCCTCTTTGTGTGTTCACATTGTAGATCCAATATTTTTGCTATCAACATCTCCCGTATTCTTTATCACTATACCTGTGTTCTCCTTCATCCCAATCATAATCAGCGTGTGAAGGAAACATCACTTTCACTCCTGTTTCCCTCTAGTCCATCTCATTTGTACTCCAGATCTTGCCCTTTCCCTGGCTGTTCATTTCCATCATCCATTGAAAGAGATTATTCAGGCGGGCATGTGGACTATGCCTCACATGTTTATTGCTCACTATCTGCATCATTTGGCCATCTCCTCCTCATCTAGCTATCACTTGCTACCTGTTGCCATTCTCCATACCTCATTTTGACTCGAAAAGGGCAAGTTTTTACTTTTTTTATTTCTTTCTCCTTTCTTGGATCTCGCTCTGTGGTAAGTGGTGCCTGTCCAGGTACACTTAAATATAAATCTGCACCGTATGGTCATACAAGTCTATAATACTCACTGAAGAGATAGGATGTTCCACAAGACTGCTGGTATCTTGATTCATAAATAAGGCCCACACCAGACTGTACCAACTCATGGACTGTCATGAGTAAAGCAGTGTTGAGATTGCTGCCATCCCTCCATTCCTAGTTGAATTAACTCGGAATGGCCTGCTTTTCTAAATAAGGTTTTTATGGTAACCTATTGCACTGTCTTATGGTGCTGTGTTCCTCCAGATTTCCACTGTTCTATTACCCTCCCTCTTTCTCTCAGTAGAATATAGGAATCCTTTCCACTTACCAGCTCTTAGCCACTGTGGTGGTGGGCCATGGAGGCTTCCTCCCGAATGTGACCAATTCCATCCATTTGAGAGTAGGATGGTGGTGTTCTGTTGGTGTAGATGGTGAGTACTCTCCTCCTACCATGGACAGGAAGACAAATACCCAATGCCATCTGGTTTTGGGCTGGACAAATCCATTACATGAATTTCACCACTCTGGCTCACTTTCCCCCCATTTTGTTTCTGCCTGGCTCTAAGTTACTGGGCAGTCTGGTTTTGGATTGGTGTAGGACCAGCCAACATAAGTCCTCACATGTGCTTGGAAGGGCTCCTTCTACTACTGCAAAATGAAAAAAAAAAATGTCCAATAATGCCAGGTTTTGGAGTGGAGGTGACTGAGCAAATATGGTCTGATGTGCCCTTGCCATTCTACACTATCTGGTGAGCCCAATTACAGGTTGGACGTTCATCTTTTTTTTGCCAGATTTGGCAACATGTATCTTGACAATGGGCAAAGACTATACCTGGTACAGATGGGGTACAGTCTCCCATGAGCATGATCCTATACATTAGGGTGTCACACTACATGGGTTCTTTTCAGGCACATGCCGAAGAATGCACATCTAGATAACTTTTGCACCAGTTTCTCCACTGTTTCAGTGTGGGATTCTAGCTATTAAGTGAACGGAGGTATGGTATATCAGAAATTAACATTTTCCTATGCTGAAAATGCATTTCTGATAGATACTTACAATATAGAGGGAGTCAGCTGTGCTAGGAGGGTGTGTCACACGCCTATTGGTGGAGGGTTGTTGCATGCTCATTTGAAATCGTGTGAGGGTAGGTGGGAGCCTCAAGGCTAGTGCTGAGTGAAAATTATGCAAATAGAGGGCAGCACAAGCCAAAAAATGCTATTATATGAGAAGAGGTATCTATCAAAAATACATTTTCAGTGTAGGAAAATGTTAACTTTCCTACATATAACATTTATGTTAATTCTAAATATACATTTTAGCCAAAGTGTAACATCTAATGGAGATATTGATGCAATTTTTATTTTAAAATTTGTCTCTTCAATCTCACCATCTAATAAAAGATATTTTTATTTTTAGGATGAAATCTCTAATCTACAGTTAGCATGGGAATTTCTTGAATTGGCAAAGCTCATCTTCAAAAGGTATTACCAATAGACATTTATATGCTTTTTCTATTCATCAGTTTCCAAGTTAATCACCTTGGAAGAAAGTTTGCTTTGTTAAATTCACAGATAGAGAAATAAATTTCTACACTTGCCATAAGTATTGCAGTATTATGCATTTGTATTAGTTATTGTTTCTTTTTTTTGAGACTTGTCTAAAGTTTTTATTTTTAGTGCCTTTATATATTTTTATGTCATCAATTTATATTTTTCTCTTTGGTGACACTGAATTGTGTTAATAACATTTATTAAAACTGTTAAATGTTGCTTTTGTCTCACCACTTCCTCCCAGGTTTATGCATTGAACATGTATGCACCTTTTCATTTAGTGAGTGTGTGTGTGTGTAAAATTTGGCCGAATACTGGGTCCAGGTACCTGGTCACTAAGCTTCAGGCGGGGCCGGGTGTCAACTGAGACTGAGTTCTCCCCTCTTCCCCCCCCCCAAAACATACACAAAAACTAAAAACAAAACTGATGTTTATTACATATAACTGAATAATCACCAACAGAACATTCATGTTTTACTTTCAACTTTCAATGTCTTGCCCCAACTTTTCAAACCCTAACCCCTATTGTTCTCAAAATTCCCTCCTTCTCCAGAAATCCACTTCTCAAAACATGCCTGTTATTAACCCCTATTGTTCTCTAAATTCCCGACTTTCAGCGGGTGGTCAGTATTTGTTGCTTGGAATATTTTGCTTTTTTTAACTAAATAAATTATTGACTAACTTTCAGTACCGCATCAGTTGCCACAAAGATTAGGGCTTAGACGCCTAACCTCGACACTTGGCCGGGAGTTGAGTATTACCGAGTAACCTAATACTGGCCGGGTACCTGTGCATCCCAAAGAAATATATATATTTAGATTTATGCTGGAAGTGTTCATTGATATCACAGCACAGATTTTAAGTTTTTTCCCTTAAGTTGTATCTAATTTATAATTGTTTCCTTATATAGTTATGTTGTAATGCTGTATGTGCTCTGTTAAAGAAATAGGAGAGAAATTCATATTGTTATTCTTTAAAGGATCCAACAAAATAATCAACAGTATCAAACCACCATGACTCTATGGTCTACCTAAGTTTCATATACTAGAAATCACTCTTTTAACCAATTGTCATAGGTTGTCCCCTTTCACCACCTAGGTAATCGTGCTCATACTATTCTGTGCCTCGCAAGAAAGTTTGGTGATAAATTCTGCCACTTTTGTTGAAAAAAGGAAGGATTTGAACCTATAATCAAATGATCAATTTGTGAATTTGTACATCATAAACATGTTTCTTCTTATCCTTGTCAACCTTTTCTACCTGTTGTATAGGAAGGACTCAATGAAGATGCTACCCAAACTACGAATAACTTAAATCTTAACACAATCCTGGAACTTTGACATACTGCACCAACAGTACCTCTTTTCAATTCCAAGAAACCTTTTTAAAACACACTCATAGTCTCAGTGTCTGATTTGACCTTTTATATTTTTATTTTATAGCAATTTGGCTAATCCAATTAGAAACGTTTGGGCCAAGCTTGATAATTTTGTTGTCAAGCCAAACAGTGAACTGTATGAAATTGTGGATATTGTGTGAAACAAAGAAAATACACTGATACAAGATGCTCAATTTTCAAAAGTTATTTTTTCTTAAAACATTATTTTTCATTTTTCTAATACTGTAATTAACTTGGGACTTTAAAAATGTACTGTAAAAAAAACCTAAAACTGTGTATTGCATGGTGTAATACTACATGTCATATTGACTGGTATGCTGCCAAATTCTGTCTCTGTGACAATAATACACATGCATGTAACATAAGAGATGATATCAACAATCAAGGTTCTAAAGGAATAACATTGGCTTACAAGAATCCAAACAAAGCATGTTTTTTTTTCCTTTACTTCTTTTGTGTGTATTTTTATTTTTTATTCAATGTTGCAACCTTTTTTTGTTTCATTTGCAACACAAAGCTATCCATTTAATCATCCACCTCTCTCAATATGGGGCAGGTCCATTTGACCGACCATGTGACATCTTTGTACTTGTTCAAAGTCTTTATAGATTTGATACTTCTTACTTTTAATATAGTGTGTATATCTTCACACTATGTGGCAGTCTTTCAGTAAACATTATAAGTCTTTCACATACAAAAGTCATATGTTTTAGTGAAGTATTTTTAATAAACTAAAAAAAAAGATTTTTCCTTGAATATATTGAATATTTGTTTTGAATAGTCCTTGTGCAAAGTGGTTTTCATGTTAAGATTAAAAATATTTTTCTTCATCTCAAATTTCTTTTGTGTAGTCTCTAAAACCTCCTAAATACATTTCAAATGTTTGTTTTTAGTAAAACTTTATATTTTATCTGTAATTTTCTCTACCCTAACTGTATAAAGTTGGTCAATTTGACTGACCTCTTAGTATACATGTATTTATAATTAAATTTTATTGTTTTATTGCCCTTTGAGCCATGTATAATTTGCATCATTATAAGTTGTAAATCACTTGGGGGAACGTGGAGATCATGTTAACTATCGAATTGCATTACCCATGAGATACTCCATGCAGCTCACATGCATGCCTCGTAAAATATTTTTATTATATTATTATTATTTATTTTACCTAATCTAACCTTTACTAACCGAAAGAGATCCATATTTTTATATTTTAGTTACTTTTATAATAAAAAATTAAGAATAAACATGAAAAACAAGAAATAAAGTACTTACCTGTGTCTTCTTTTTATTTGCTTTTGAATGTCAATGACACTTAACCCTACTTTTTATTCCTCATTATTCTGGTTCAGAGATGACTCTTTGCTATCGAGTTGAGTGTGGCCCTTCTTTTTTGGTCATTCTCTTCATTTCGATGATCGTGGAAGAGGGTTCTTGACTCCTCATAATTCTGCACGCAGAACATTAACTCCTGTGATGTTGGCTGAACGTAGTTTGTTCCACATCCTCCTCATAATACCAGAGGCAGGAGGTGTTGCCTTGCCTCTCAGGCTGGTTAATCTCTGTTTCTTCAGGTTGAGTGAGTCTGAGTTTGGTTTGTTGCATTTTATGCTTCTTCAGGTTAGGATGAAGGTTTGTCCACTTTTGTTTTGCTTGCCTTCTCTTTGTAATCCCAGTGGCTCAATATGCAACATTCTGTAACTTTCAGGTTGAATTCTAATAATACAACGTTATTAAACAAGATCAAATACAAAGCAGTCCTCCTGCCCTAGCCACTATGCCTTGGATCTAGATTTGGGTCCACAGCCCTGTAATTCCAAATATGACACATGGGACCTCATCTTCCTGGTTAGGGCTTGGACAAATTTGTGTTCTTCTAAAGATGTGAGGGTTTTGTCTCTTTGGCTGTTCGACCTTTACCTCCCAGGAATTAGAATTTCTGTTGTTCAGGCGAAGAGCATACCTGTTTCAGAAGTAGTGCAAAGCCCACTAGTGTGCTATTATTGTATTTTATTTTTGCACACCTCTTTTCTACGCAGGTGCTTTCCGTATGGATCTTGCCCTCACTGGCCCCTCCATCTGGTCAATGTGGGATTTTAGCTAAAGTGTAAAAAGAGGTTGATGTGTTTCGGTAGTTTACATTTTCTATATCAAAAATGTATTTTCAATAATATTCACCTCCTTTCTCACTCTCCTGCCCTTCCTCCCCACAAAATGGCCAGTTATTGGGTCTGCTAATTGGACTGTCTGGAAAAGTGAAGAGGAAGTAATAACAGGGAGCTTATGTTCAGATCTGGGATAGGAGCTGCATTGACGTAGGTGGAAAGAATTACAAAACTTAACTTGCTTTGGGTAACATAGTGGAGTATAAAAGCTGGAGCAAGCGAGGTAAGATTCATACCAATGCTTAATGGGCAGAGAAGTGAAACTTTTGTCGGGATAAAGCTAAGGTGTGAGAGGAGGTAGGTATTATCAGAAATACATTTTCGGTATAGAAAAGTGTTAACTTTTTGACTAAATCCCAAAAATCTGTATTGATGATTAACTTCAAAAAGAAAAAGACTTTACAAATTTTTCTATTTTACAAATGGTTTTCCCATTAGCTTCATTCAGTTCTATAGAAAACAACTACCCGTCATGATCACAGTGTTTCTGAACAGAATGTCACAATACTAAAACATGAACCTGACATTACCAGAAGAAAAAAATCAGAAAAGCTTTATTAATATAATCAAACAACTCTCCATATGTCTTTGATCGTTATTTCCCCAAACATTCCTAATCTTATCTAAATATTTTACGTAACATATTTATTTATTTTTATTTTTTCTGTTCAACAATAAATAAATAATTTGTCAATTCACACATATTGATATGTACATGCATAAGTAACCAGTATTGATTCTAAAATTTAAATACAAAATTAGATTGTTGAATGTTGATTTTAATACTGAAACCTTCTTTACTGTTAAAATTTGTGTATTGAAGAATGATTGCACCAGTGACCGAAATGTTGTACCTGTTCTAAAAACACATCTTCCTTACTGTAAAATCTGTGATTTGTAATAAAATAACTGATGTTGTTACTAGCACGTTATTTAGCACATTTGTTACCATGTGCCCCACTGATGGGTCACAACTGACATTTAGTAATCGACTGCGTGACATACTAGTCGGTCATACACAATTATGTTTCAAAGCCAAATTTCAAAGCCAGTTTGATTTAAAATGTTTATTTATTCAAATTATTTCTTGCTTGAGTTCATGTCTCGCATCATATATAGGCCAACCAATGCTATAAGTAAATTCTTCTTTGATTTTCATGATTAGCAGTTGCTTCAGATTACAACCATTAAGTTTGTTGTCATAAAAAAATTCACTTTTCAAGGGAATTTAATTCCTATCAGCACTGTGTATGAGATAGTTCAACCCTGTGGCACCTATAGGGTCTGATGTTTCTCACCTCTGTTAAAGTATAATGATAGTTTTTTGTCAGTGGGATGTAGAAACATGATATGTCCCCCCCCCCCAAACCTATATATATATATATATATATATATACTAAAGAAAATTCTAGCCATCATAGCATGCAAGTCATCCAGTTACTAGCCATTGTGAAGTTAAAATTTATTTCTCAATTATTCAAAATAAAGTACTTCATTTTCTGATCATAAATGCATTGGCTTAGCTGTAAAATTGTTTCTGTTTTCTTTTGTGTAAGTTGCTTATACTAGACTTCTTTTTATATAATTTTGAATATCATTAGAATTATGTTTTTCTTAATTTTTCAGTCTATATCATCACAAACAGGCAAACAATCTTGTGTAAATTCTTCTATGGTCCCTGGATTCTGGCTTGTTGTGGTAGTTGACATTGTTTTATATTAATATGATTTTATTCTAAGTTGACTTTATTTGTACTTCATAGACAAGCTGAGGGTGGTGACCCCTTAATTCAATTGAAGACAGCAGAAATAATGCTTAAGCTTGGTGAAGTCAGCATAGAGTCAGAAAATTATCGTCAGGCTTTAGATGATCTGAATGATTGTTTAAAGCTGAGGAAAAATTTGCTTCAACCTGATGATAGAAACTTGGCTGATACGTATCCTTTTTTATTATTGTTACAAAAGACATAATGTTTTGTAGAAAATTCAACATTGAATAATAATGTTTTGGGACAACTTAAAGAATTAGAAAATTGCTTCTCCAATTTTATTTTGAGGATTAGTTAAATACCTAAGGATATATTATTTTTTTTCTGTATGAGAACAGGAATTGTAAAGAGAATAACTATATTTAAAGCCTTTCACATATATATCTGGTGATAAAATAGGTTATATGTTTTATTGTAAAATAATTAGTTATAAAATTTTGGCACAACTTTTAGTTTATAAAAAAAAATTAGGAGCTACTTTATGCACTGTTTTATTATTATTTGAGATCAAACTTAAATTTATTTTCTCAGGTGGAAAGAACATTTTTAGGTTTTATTGATAATGTGCTATTTTTTAAATGTTAGAACAAAAGTTGTTCACTGTGAGTCGAAATTAGCTTCCTTAATTTCCTGTAGCTTTTACCAACTTGGACTAGCCTATTCATTTGATAATCAATTTGACACTGCTGTTGAACACTTTGAGAAAGCTATTCAGGTGATAGAAGACAGAATAATAAACTTACAAAAATTATTGAAGGAGAAACCAGAAAGTAACCAGGTGGATTTTGAATGTGGTATTGAGAAAGAACTAGAAGAATTAAAAAACATTATTCCAGATATCAAAAGTAAGATTGAAGATACAGCAGACATGAAAAGAAATGCTGAGGAGGTCGTAAGAGAAGCTGCTGCTGAAAGACTTCGAGCAGCACAAGTAAGTTTTATTCAGCTCAAGTCTTAATGCTCATCTCAAATTGTACCGTTAAAAGTCTATAAAAGACCATTAAATCAAACCATAGCAGCATGGCTAAACATTGTTTTAATGTATTACTAGTGTTGAAAAAAGATTAAATTATTATTTTTATTGTATTCTGTTGGTGTGTAACAGGTATGTCACAGTGTTCAAAAAAAAATTATTTTGCATCTATACACAAAAATGAGTGAACCTATTGTTGAATATTACACCAAAATCAGAACAATTCTGTCCGGAACCACTTGGATTATACAACTTCACCATATTCAGGTGATTTTAACCTTTTTGAATTTTCACAAACCTAAAATTAGGCAAAAAGGTACTCCAGCATCATTGTTTTGTTTATTTCACTCTAAGGGTTAGTTGGAGCCAAGTAATGGTTCAGTTATCCCAATAATAAGAGAATACTGTAGATGATGGTAAGATAAAACTTGCTGCTCATTAATATTTCTTTTTTCAGCCATGTTTATATATGAGTAGAAAAAACATATTGTACATGTAGTACATACTGTAAAATCTTCTAATGAAAATGTTACCATAGCATTCTCATTCTCAATAGCTTTGGTACTGCAAACTTTCTTACAGAACTTAAGTTTAACTCTAAAGTGGTGTGATATGTCTCCAACAGTTTGAAATATCCGGTGAAATAAGTGGTGGTTTTAAATGTAAAATAATTTTTATCTAGTGAAAGACTTTAAATTTGATAGTAATCTAATTATTCACACTATTTCATTAAGGGTTTACTCAAAGTCAGGCCTAACTTTGGGAACAAAAAAGTCTAGGATACCAATTGATGACACACTTAAAAATACCTTTAAAATGGTTGGAAAGTTTGTGGTAACAGTTTTGATGTTGAATGTCAGACTGAAACAAAAGGAAATTGAATGTGATAGTTTGTGTATGAACATCCTTTTTCTTGTTTCATCAAAAAAATGTAGAATAATTTTTATCTGGTTTACTTACCTGATGGTCAGTGGGAGAAGGTAAATACAAATTATATCTTTTATAATGCTAAAAACTGTAATTGAAAGATTGTATTGTTCAAGATTAAAAGAATAGAGGCTTTCAAGCATATCTAAAATTCCTAGAATTTGGGGATGTTACTAAAGTTCTTAAAACAAGATGTCAAAAGGGGGGAGGTGGGTTCAGAAAAAAATATATAGTTCTTTGGGGAATTTCTAAATTTTGTATGCCTCTTAACAAGAAACTTAATGATATAAAGCCAACTAAATTTTGTGTGTTATGTATTTCTGTCTAAGTACCTATTTAATCATTGTTTTGAAGCTGTGTATACTATGCAAGTTCCACCAGGTTTTACCATCTTGAGTTTTATTATTGGCATACTTCAAAAATAAATACATGTACTTCCATATCACTCTTTTAATATGCATCAAATATGTGATGGAAAACAATGTGCTGAAAACCTAATAACAAGCAAAATAAGTCATTTCTGTGAGTTTATTTGTTTCTGTTTGTTGTAAAAAATGTTTCTGATGCAGTAGTTTGAAAAAAAAATGCTATAAAAAGATCATAAATGTCCCTAAAATTCCTAAATTTATCCCTAAAATAATAGAAAACAAGCTATAAATTTTCCAAAAATGCTTGAAAGCCTGCAATATTAGAGAAAATTAGTTTTACAGGTCCCATCTTTGATACAGAATATAAAAAGCCAAAATTTTATTAAAGCAGTGTGTGAGAGTTATCCTTTGTAATAAAAGAAAAAATAATAATCTGTTTACTTTTATATGTAGTGTTGATAGTCACTGAATACTTAGTACTGTCTGTTAATCCCAAGGGTAAAGAATTGAACTGTTATCGGTAGTGGACCCTTTCTTGTCACTGACATTTTGCTTTTTCTGTCCAACTACACAAGAGATCGGTCAATCCCAAGGGTAAAGAATTCAACTGTTATCAGTAGTGGACCCTTTCTTGTCACTGACATTTTGCTTTTTCTGTCCAACTACACAAGAGATCGGTCAATCCCAAGGGTAAATAATTGAACTGTTATCAGTAGTGGACCCTTTCTTGTCACTGACATTTTGCTTTTTCTGTCCAACTACACAAGAGATCGGTCAATCCCAAGGGTAAAGAATTCAACTGTTATCAGTAGTAGACTCTTTCTTGTCACTGACATTTTGCTTTTTCTGTCCAACTACACAAGAGATCGGTCAATCCCAAGGGTAAAGAATTCAACTGTTATCAGTAGTAGACCCTTTCTTGTCACTGACATTTTGCTTTTTCTGTCCAACTACACAAGAGATCGGTCAATCTCAAGGGTAAAGAATTCAACTGTTATCAGTAGTGGACTCTTTCTTGTCACTGACATTTTGCTTTTTCTGTCCAACTACACAAGAGATCATAATTTTACAAAAAAGAAAAGGATATACACCCTATGCATGCCTGTAGTAACAATAAATGTTCAAGATTTTGCATGTTATTTATCTTAGATAAATGAACAAAAGTAGTGTTATTCTTTGAAGTACATAACTTGTATATATAATTCCTCTACTATTTATTGCAAACTTTGTTCTATAAAACAAATATTTGTATTTGTAAAGGCATCTTATGGAATAAGCTACATATTAAAAAATTCCTTTTATACAAAACAAAAAAGAACTGTCAGCTTTTAAGTGAAAAAAAAGAGCCTATAGATATGTACATATCAGGAGCCTGTAGATATGTACTTATCAAAATTTCAGATAGGCATTACAATAAAATACTTTGAATAGTTTTGTTTATAGTATACTGAAGCCTAACTTAAGCCATGAAATACATTTTTATATTGTTTATCCCCTATCCATGTAAAAAATAATCAAAATCATATCTAATAATAAAGGGAGATAATTCCTGGTAAGTTTAACAGTTGTCAAGAATTTTTCAGGATGTGAAATTCCTAGGTTTTCTATTTTTTGTGGGAATACGTTTTGCTGCCCAATAGAATGTAGAATTCATGATACAAGTATGAATGAAGGCCTATAGCTTTGAAATATTCAATAAACTAAGCAAAAAATATATTTGCAGATGCATGATGAAAAAGTATGTTTCAATAAAAACTGAAGAATAGTAATAGTGTACCAGTATAAAAATGATTGTCAGTATTCAAGAAGCACTATATAGACCTTAATTTTTTTTTTTATCTTTGAATATTTTTGAAGTTTTATTAGAGTATTTTATTTATTTTGGTAGCAACCCTTACCCGATATAGTGTATCAGAATGTTAAGAAATATATTTTGACTGGACTTGAACTATGACCCTTGGCACACTAGTGTTCTGAGACCATCACTTTTTATCAACTAAGCTAGGAAAGCTCAAGTTCCAAGAAGACAGCTCTCCATCCTGACTGTAATCTATTTCTCCAATGAAATAAAGCCCATCCACGAACCCTACACACAACCCAAAACTATTTAGCTATTAACATACACAAGAGCACAACAAGGCACCTTCAGGCCAACAGTACTATCATGAGTACATGTGACACACCAGGCAAGAACTGAGTCAAACATGTACTTAGCTTGAATGGCTCTCAGGGAAGGGATGACCATTAGCTGGGTACCGATATCAGGATGTTAAGAAATCTACTTTGATAAGGATTTGAACCTACACCTTTGGATCACAGTAGTGTTCTAAGACTAGTTCTCATAACAACTGAACTACCAGAGTTCAATTCCCAGACTGACTACTCACCATTGTGACCTTTATGATCTTCATATAATGAAAAACATTTATGGTAAGCATTTGAGATACTAAATGTAAATCTTATGTTGTTGCAGCTTTCAATCACAACAGAATAACAGTGAAATGTCATTGAACTAAACCAATTCATTATATTTTCTTAGATAGTAAAATGCACAATTCTTGTGTAATTGAGAACTGTTTTCCCTTTGTGGAAGAAGTAGCCAGTAATCAGTTTTCAAGGGTCGCATTGTGTGATCCACGTAATACTATAACAAAAATACAAACATTAGCCCAATAAGGGCCAATTTCTCAATTTTAGGAAACATGTTTAAATTATGAATTAGAAACTTATTAGTGAATTGTTTTAAACTTCTCAGATTATGTTAACATTGCATTGTTTTATTTAGAAATGTAGGCAAAGAGAGTTTTATTTATAATTTCAATAACCACTGTATACTTAGATTTTGATGATATTTGCATAATTGACTTAGCATCACTGTTTTTTGCTCAGTTTGCTGCCTGCTGCCTTAGAGGATTGCTACAAAAATAATGATTATTTCATGTTTACATGAAGTCTGTAAGGCGAAACACGACAGAACATTTTCAAAAAAATATTTCTGGCCCTTAAACCCTTACCTATGAGGCCTTTGTCTTATCGTGAGGGCAAAATCACATTTGTTAATTGAAAAGATTACAGAGAACTTATCTTTTATTGGATTTCAGATTTTACTTTTGTAAATAGTAGCATAACGTTCAATTATTTGAAGTAAATTGCATTATTTAATGAAGTTTGAAGAGACATTTAATAAAAGAAATAATCCCAAAATACGTTTGAAACACTAAATAATCCCCTCTAAAAATAAAATGTTTTCCTTGCACTTCAGCACTGGTCCTGCCATCTATGATTGGTATTTAAACGTTTTTCTAGTATGTTTTTATATATATATAACAGTGTCTAGGCGTGGTAAACTTCAGTTGTAACACTTTAAGCCAATCCTAGTCGAAGGTGACAATTTCAGTACCATGTTATTCCAATCGCTGTATTTCATGTTTGACAAATCATAGGATGATAAGCGAAGCATGTGATGAAACTTTTTTCTCTGGATTTTGCAGTATGAATGTGTGTGGTGCTTATTATAGTAACCACAATTTTATGTAGAGGTTGTATT
>NW_013668554.1:35289-45672 GCF_000517525.1 Limulus polyphemus
AAATAAAAAATACATTTATGAAACAAAATTAAAATGTTTTTTTTTTTTTATATTCATATATAAACATAAAATCCTAGTTAAAAAATAAAAAAAATACTCTTTTATTATTCAGGTTTACTTAGAAATATTATTTTTGGTCTTGTATATTAATCAAAACTGTAAGGAGAGTACGTGGTTATTGAATTATTAAAAATAAACAAAACTTGCATTTTATGGACAATAAAAAAAAGTTTTAGAGATTTTGAAATAACATACTAAAACATAAAAAGTAAGAAGTTCAAATCTGGAACAAATATAATCAGTTCTTATAAATACCATTTCCTAATGTAATTTCCAAGATATTAAATATCATAATGTGAAAAAACAATTTACCAAAAGTAACAAGCTTTATGTTTCTTAAACTACATGCATTTATGAAAGTTCTTATGAAGTTTCAAACAACTTCATACATTAGTTTTATTGTTGGAACAAAATATAGCAACACTTGCATTGGCTATGCAGAAAGTTGTAACCGGCAGTGATCGGGTTAAAGGGTTAATAAAGCCAAACTCTCCTTTTTCATAACCCCATGTTGTTATTACAAATAACACATTAAATAAGTGACACAATTTCATCTTAGGCCTACAACTTATTAATAGCATGTTGTATCTTCAAGACTGTATTTTCATACCCATCCTTCTGAAAAATAAAAATTTAAACCCACTCTTTTCAGGAAATCATTGATTCCACTCTCCCCATTAAACTCCTGTAAAGTAGTATTAAATGGAGCCTAGCTTGTGTTTTTGCAAATCACATTTTTCTTTTTACTAATTTTCATGCCACTTGGTATAAAGTGTTTTTCACACTAGTACTCCGGAGAGGGATGTGTGACAGCTACACATTTCATGTGTTTAGAAATGGTATAAAATACAACATAAAGTGCAGTAGAGCATGTTGTCTTTAACACAAAAAATGTAATTTTGAGTTGATAAAAATATACTTACGAAATAGTATATATGTGTAAGTATTTTGTATTTACAATTGAAAACTGAATTTTATTTTGCAGCAGGAGTTAACTTTACTGAATGCAGCTGGTGACAGTAGTTCACAGGTGAGTGTTTAATTTCTACAGTATTGTTATAAATGTATTAATGTTTACTAAGGGAAATTCACCTGACAAGAGAATGAGTTTTTTTTCATAAAAATCCAAATATAAGATTTTGATTTCAAAACAAAGGTGCAGCATTGTCTCAAATGGTTTTAAATACAACAGTTACTTTAAAAAACAGTAATTTTAATTTTCCACACTTCTGCTCTGCACATACAAGAAAAAACAACCTGTGATTGTTTTAGATATAGAAAAAAGTATTTTAACCCATTGTTTACATGGTATTGTATTCACCTAGTTTTTAAGTTCATTATTTTACTTTAAAGCAGTGGGAATAAGTATTAAATAATTTTGTTTATGTGTTTGTTTGCTAGAGTACTTCTCCTACAAAAGCAACTACAAACATTACCCACTTAGTCAAGAGAAAGGTGAGTGTAGATTATCTACTTATTTACTGTTGTGGGTTTTCACCACTATCATCAAAATTATTAGAAATGTGTTATTTTTTTTTTTATTTCCATTAACTAAAAGATTGTAGCTGAAACAACTGGAGAGTGTTGATATCTACTAAAGGAGTTAAAAACCAGCAGGTATTGTGAGTACTGACTAAAACTGCAGTGTATTTCCCTAATGATGAAGATAATGTAGATTAAATTTTAAGAAATGCCATAATCATCTGAGAGAAGACTACTAAACTGGATTATTCAAAAGGAATAAAATATTAAAAATCTGTTATTTCAGAATTTCATTGATTTAAAATGAAAATTTTTACATTATTCACAAGTGAGTTTATGTAACCCTAAACAAGACTAACTTTTATGCTTGGATAAATATTAATAAAGAATAAATTTAAATGTCTAAATCAAAGCTTTTTCTTTATTTTTTTTAATGTTTCGAGCAGATGCCCTTCGTCAAGCAGTAAAGACCATTTTATTCTTTAAAACTGTTCATTTAAACTTCATACATAATTCTTCTTTTCCAAGAAGTTACAAAACACTTTAAATCTAACTGAATTCTGTACAACTAATAAAACAATTCATGTCACATTCATATGAACATTTAATTTTTCTTTATTGCAAATGCAAGAAAAGTTTCTTTGTTCATATGAAAGAAAACAACAAGGTCTTTAGTGCTTGACGAAGGGCATATGCTTGAAACATTACACAGAATATACTAGAAAAGTTTCAATTTACACATGTCAGTTTATATTTTATCATTTATCCTAGTTTTTTTCTTAAATCTTGTGGAACAACATCCATTCAGTAACATTTGTGCTGCTTGCTTCCCATGAATATTACTTTAACATGATATTTTAGGCAAAATATTTACTGTAACATTTACAGCAAACATTATAATTGTATACTTATGGATTTAGTACAAAAACTAGAATGTCTCATGCTGTAATAATTTTTAAGAAAATCAAGTCAAAATTAATGTAGTAGAATTGACAATACAATAATTTAAATAAATTAAAAACATTGTTTCTTTAAAAAGTGATCAATTCAACTTTAAAATATTAAGTGGAAGAAAAATTTATATGTATATGTATATATATATATATATATATATATATGTGTGTGTGTGTTTAGTAAAAGTAACTTTAATTATTTTTTACTTATTACTTTCAAACAATGTAGTGTATATTGCAAAAATAACATATTTCAAGTTTAATTAAAACAGAGAAAAGCAGAAGATGAAAAACCGTGTGATCTTCAAGCAAAGAAATCTCATACAAACATTGAAAGTAAATCAGCTCTGAATGGTGATAAAAATTATGAAGTACAAAGTAAAATGGTAAGTGTATATTAAGGATAGAAATGAAAAGAATTAGTGAGTAACACTATCCCAATTATATTTTGATTTTGTTACATAAAAGACATTCTTCAATTTATATAAAATTATGAACTATCAAAGTATTATGTTATTTAATCTACTATTTTTACCATTTTTGTGCACACTTGTACAATATAATACCAGATGTTTTAGTCAAGTATACAGCAATTTAATCAGTGAGGGACAGAAAACACAAGGCCTTAAGTACTTAGTTTAGTAATTATTAGCAATGGTTCCCACACCTTGCACAGCATTTATTTCATGGGATAGTGGGACAGTTATACTTGATGTTGGCTTTACTCTCTCAACATGGGCTCGGTGAATTTGACCAACTATGTAACCTCTTTGTACTTGTTTAATAAAGTTTTTATAGTTTTGTTACTACTAATTTTTAATATAGCATGTACGTCTTCACAAAATTTAGCAGACTTTCAGAAAACATAATAAGTTTTTCACATACAAAAAATCATATTTTTCGACTAGTCTGAGTGCAAAATGATTTTCATGCTAAGATTAAAAATACTTTTCTTCATCTCAAAAATCTCAAATTTCATTTGCATAATTTCTAAAATCTCCTAAATATGTTTCAAGTGTTTGTTTTCAGTAGAACTTTATATTTTATTTGTTATTTTCTCTACTTTAACTCTATACAAGGCTGGTCAGTTTGACTGACCTCATAACCACCTAACAGAAAATCAAAATAAATCTAAATTACCATTTTTCTCTTTCTAGAATGACTTAATTTGTAACATGAAACTACATTCATTTATTATAAATAGCTTTAA
This sequence comes from Limulus polyphemus, assembly GCF_000517525.1. Classification (NCBI taxonomy): domain Eukaryota; kingdom Metazoa; phylum Arthropoda; class Merostomata; order Xiphosura; family Limulidae; genus Limulus; species Limulus polyphemus. The sequence continues at coordinate 38,995 of NW_013668554.1, forward strand.
ACTCATAACAGTGTACGTCTGTTTGTATTTAAATTTTATTGTTTTATTGCCCTTTGAACCATATCTAACTACTATTTACATCATTTTAAGTTGGAAACAACGAGGAGATCATGTTATGCTTTCAAACTACATTACCCATTTCTGTGTTGTTTTTTTTTGCTGTTGACAATGCATAACCCTACTTTTTTCTTTTTTTTTGTACCAATGGTAGTGACGGTCTAAATAATTTTATTTAATTATATAATTAAATAATTTTATTTAATTATATAATGTACCAACGAACATAGAATAATAACATGTAAAAAGCAGACAATTTCCTTTAACTATCACAATTTGTCTGGCTTTATAACTGCAACAAGAGCCGTTACAAATTCATCCAAGCTAGTCATTATCTTTAGCATAGGATCAAAGCTTGTACTAACAGAGAAAATGACAATTCTCTGTTCACAAAACAACATTATATAATATGTCATTTTATAGATGAAAACCTTGGCTTTCTATTGGTTATAGATAATATAGAAGTAAACGTAAGAAAGAACTATTAACAAATCCTAAAAGAGAGTATTTTATAATTAGTAATTTATGTCAAATTTCATACTTATTGGGGGGCTGGGGTGAATAAAATAGAGAAGACGGAATGCCTAGAGAAAATATGGCACATTTCTCACACTAGGGAAATTTCAAGATTTTATAAAATATTGCCTTATAAAAATTATGAATTTAAAAGGTATATACTATTAAAATATGAATTATTAGCTACAAGTTTATGCTATACTAATTGGTATAACATAAACAAAAAGTAGCTTAATTAAAATTTTAATGTAAGTCACTAAAACCTCGTGACATACACAATAAAGGATGACCGTGCAGAAAGATTTAAATATTTCTAGAAATTCACTCCTTACTGGTCAGTTTCTCTTGGTTAGTTTAACAATTTTTAGTTTACTTAACTTGTACTTCTAGGTGTCCTGAAGTTCTGTACTTTACCTAAGAACCCCTGAAATTTTCATGGCAGACTATTGAAAATATGTATTATAGTTGTAACAAGGGGAAAAAATTCAAATGACTGTGAAACTTGTAAAAAGTAGCGAGTAAATTAAGTAAAGGGTTTCAGTAATACTCAGAGACTTGCTCAAGAACCTTGAAAAGTTTGTGTTGATCAGAGGTTGGGAAGTTGAATAAGAATATTTACCATAGACATAAATCACTGTGAAGTATGGATAGCAATCTTTTATAATGCTGAAAAGAAACTTGCATTTTATTTACACTTTTATTACTTCTTAGGATGACACTGAGAAACCTATTGAGCAGCCAGCAGAGAGAGCCACAAGTAATCAAGCAGTGGTTTGATAGGAAGAAGTTAATTTCCCATCATTGTTATAAAGAAATTATATACAATTGTTTACTCCATGTATATATATTAAAAAAAAAAGTGTCCATGTGGGTTTTGTGAGAACAAGATGTTTTCAAATACATCATAATTTTTTTAAATGTTGACATTGTCCATTTATAGTGTGCAAGTTTTGAGGGTGGTTGTTCTTTTTTTTTACATGTTCTGTGTATTCAATATTCGTTTTCTTTAATATAGACAAAAAAATTTTCTTGTATTTGTGATAAAGAAGAATTAAATGTTCATATGAATGTGACATGGAATTTTTGATTAGTTGTACAGAATTAAGTTTTGAAACAGAATTCAGTTAGCTTTAAAGGGTGTTATAACTTCTCAGAGAAGCAGAATTATGTATTAACTTTAAGTGAACACTACCATTATTGAATTTTAACTCTACTGGATACATTTTGGTTTTAATCGTGTAAAATTACAATATACACGGGGTCAAATTAAGACCACATTAAGCTCATAGGAAAATTCAGTTGTGTAGGTTCTCCCTTCCCCACAAGGTTTTTTTTTTCATAGAAACATTATCCATAAGAACAGTTCACAAAATCAAAATGTTTTTAAAAAAAACTAAAGTTTTCAATTTAAACAAAAGGGAATCCGCAATAACTCTGGCAACTTGAAATTCTTTTGGTAAAGATGAGAGTTAGTTAATCTATGAGACCTTTTTATTAGCTATATTTTTATGTGCCAGCAATATCAAGTGTGGAGTGCACATATACCTGATTCAATTTTATTACTCCTCATTATCTCTACCAGCCTACCCTCAAATTGAAATTCTTTCAGGCAGGATTAGAGTAAATTAATTTATGAGACATTGGGCATGGTCAAATACGTCAGTCCAAAGGGTTTGACCTTCTGAGCCCAAAACTGTAATTAGATCTCAAATCGGTTACGAGCTAAAAGTTTGCACTTGACAAAAAAACTCGGAGCTGTGGCTAAAAATTATCTGAAAAAGGTATTTGAAAAAGTACATTTTCCTACCTGTTTCCAAAAACCACAACTGCTAGAGACCCATCCTTTTTATAAACTGTTTTTAAATGTCATTTCTGATAGTTCAAAGTGTATGTGTCCATGTCTTAGAAGCAATTGTATTACGTGTACACTATTTACAACAACATATAATTGATCAAAACAGAAAGATAATAATTGAATTGGTCTGTAACTTATAATTGAAGGATTCTAATCACTCTTGTACATATTAATTTGAATCCACATAAAGTGAAGAAGTGTTGACTGGATGCAAACTCTGTCAAGTAGTTCAGAGATGGGGAGGGGCAGACATAAATATAGCCATTGTGTGCCATTTATTTTTTTCAAAATGTTTACACAAAACTATTATACAAGGACTAGCTGTACCTAATTTTGAAATGTACAAGAAAGGAAGCAGGTAGTTAACAGTTTCCACAGACAACTCTTGGATTACTCTAATTGAATAGTAGGATTTGGCTGTCACTTTCTATAAGAGCACTTGCAGACCCAATGTGAGGAGTGCATTCTAGCAGCAATAGGATGTGAACCATGAACCCTCATATGGTGTGTTGGAACTGTGGACATATAGGCAAGTACCTGCCCTGTCTATTGATTAATGTGGCCCTAAGTAGACACAACTTTTCTATGCATTAAAAGGTGCATTTTATAATACAAAATATGAAGTTACAGTGTTTATAAAATATTATGATGTTTCAGTCAATATTCAAAACATGAACAAAATGTTTAAATGTAGGTGATTTTCTCTGGTTTACATTAGCCACTTTTGTCTGAATCAAGTTGCAAGCATGTATTACTGCAGTAAGTTCAATGAAACTATCACAAAAAAAGATCATTAAGCCATAGAAAAAACCATTTTAATGAGAAAAACAAATATACATTCATAAGTCTGCCATAATAGTCAAATTACTGCCACTTTTATATGATTATGGTAGATAAAAGTTAGGAACAAAGGGAGTGATACGTCACCTAATTGTATTATCCATGGTTTACAACTACAACAAAATAATTTTCCTTCTAGCTGATTCTAGAAAGTAGAAACAGACTTGTTTTAATTTAAAAAAAGCACAAGTTTTGAAAATGTTTGGTTTATCACTTCTTAGACATTTCTTTTAGTGTTTAATTTTTAATTACATAGGAAAGAAATTGAATAATACACAAATTAAATAATCAGTTAAGATCAATTATAAAATCTGTCACTGGGTTTCATTAAGTAATGTTTCTTTACATTTGTGTTACATACATATCAAAAATCCAGTGAAGTGAATGTACTGTAATATTTTTAAAGTGCTCATTTCAAGCTCAAGCCTTACTTGTTTCTTAGCCAGTTATGCTATATTTTGTATGTGTGTGTGTAACTGAAACACAAATTATAATGTAAATACAAAAATGGTTCGGGGAAGAAAAGTATACTTTGGAGTATGGAAATATAAACATTTTAACTGTGAATAAACATTTTAGTATTTTATTCTTAACTATTATTTAAAAATGTCTCTTGCCCGAAACTCGTCTTATAAAATTGGCTTAAAAAATGATGATTATTAATGAAGGAAAAACTACATTCGGACGGTAAATACTAATACTACGTGTTAAATGTGTTGCATACATTATACTGATTCCAAAGTATGTGACAAAATGATCTGCTGACAACCAATTACTGTAGTAACCACATATTGTATTAAATACATTATACTGAATCCAAAGTGTATGATGAACTAACTTATCTGCTGACAGTCAATTACTGTAGTAACCACATATTGTATTAAATACATTATACTGAATCCAAAGTGTATGATGAACTAACTTATCTGCTGACAGTCAATTACTGTAGTAACCACATATTGTATTAAATACATTATACTGAATCCAAAGTGTATGATGAACTAACTTATCTGCTGACAGTCAGTTACTGTAGTAACCACATATTGTATTATATACATTATACTGAATCCAAAGTGTATGATGAACTAACTTATCTGCTGACAACCAATTACTGTAGTAACCACATATTGAATTAAATACGTTATGCTGAATCCAAAGTGTATGATGAACTAACTTATCTGCTGACAACCAATTACTGTAGTAACCACATATTGTTTTAAATACATTATACTGAATCCAAAGTGTATGATGAACTAACTTATCTGCTGACAGTCAGTTACTGTAGTAACCACATATTGTATTATATACATTATACTGAATCCAAAGTGTATGATGAACTAACTTATCTGCTGACAATCAATTACTGTATTTAAGTACAAATGTCTTTGGAGCAACTAACAATTATTGTAGTAACTGTTTGGCACACTGATCAAATTTAACCATGTTCATACAAGTAGTTGGGAAAGGTATGTAACAAATCTTTCTATACAAAGTATTCATATGCTCGGATAATAAATATGTGTCCAGAAAGGGAATTTAGAATTACCAAGACTGGGATATCTCGTGTACTTAATGGCATTAAGGAAAAATGCAGGAATATAGATGAACTTTAGGAACTAACTCCATCCAGAAAGATACATGTAATAAGTCGTACCCCAGCCTTGATAAGCAAATTGTGGCATCTTGTAACAGGTAATAATCTGAACACGTAACTCAGTAGGAAAAATTGTCCACATGACCCATGTAACAATACACAACATAATCTAGAAGGTTCTCCATTCAGAAAAGTGACACAAGTTGCTTGCACATTGTATCCAGGAGGGATCACCTGTATGAATGGTACCTAGATGGGAAAAAAACTGGCAGTATGTGGTGCCTTGAGATGAAGTATATTTGTACCTTGATAAATATTAAACTATTTGTGCCATTTTCTACTGGTCAGTGGGTGAAAATGTTTTCTAAATGTGGTACACAGAATGTTGTTGCATGTTTTGAAGGAATTCATGATCATTGGTATATACTGCTCCAGGGATAAGTTAGGGATCAAGAAAGTGAATACAAAGATCAAGAAAGACTCTGCTTATTATCAGACTAATGTTCTGGACTCTTTATTCCACACAGAAATACTGGCTTTGTATGGAAACGAGACCAACAGTATATGGGTTCACCAAGAAATAGCTTCCAGTCAATACCTCTCATTTAACTGTTGCATAACTCAAGCAGCTGGAGAATGAAATAGGTATTCATGCTATTTCGTACAAAGAAAAACCAGCAAAGTTGCTGGACACACCATTTATGGATTTCTGTGCAATTGGACCGTTGAACCAAGCACCAGGAAATCCTTGACTTCATTCACTAGATGGTTTATGGAAAGCCAACATGGAGAAATGATGTACTTTGAATGTGACAGCCTCAGAATTGAGTGCTTTTGCAATGGAAAGTATGCAGCAGTGCTATTTCTAAAGATACATGGTCATTGGCTAGAGCATGACTAAACATGGCAAAATGGAATTTAATGATGTGGTGTAGCTTCAAAATTGTTTTAATATAATGTACCAACACTGTATATGCATTAGAACAAACTTAAAACATATTAAATCATTAATTTTAGAGCAATAACTGATTCCTTTTAATCTTCTGCACTTGAGAAGCTGCAAATGGTCAACTGACAAAATGAAATGACAGTATATGTTAATGTTTATGTGGTAATTCAAAGATGCTTCTAGCTCACAGTCACTTTGTCTCTGTAAAATATGAGATTTGTGGATCTAATATGTTGAAAGAAAGGTGTTGTGGTTTATCACTGGTAAAAGGAAAAGACAAACACTTGAAATCAAAATTAAGTTAAAATCCTTCATTTACTGAAGAAAAACCAAAAATGGTAGCTGATCATCCATATCATAGATGAATTTAAAATTTAAAGACCAATGCTCAAATATGTATATATATTATGCATGTTAGAAAGTACAACCAAATATTTAACAATTATATATAAAATTATTTGAATCTTATTTTCATTTTTTTAGTTCAGTAGCTAAGATTATGCCGCCCTGTGGCACAGCAGTATGTCTGTGGAATTACAATGCTAGAAACTGGGTTTTGATACCTGTGGTTGGCAGAGCACAGACAGCCAATTGTGTAGAGAGATTACTGCAGTGGCAACTAGAACAAGAAAGGAAACAGGAAGAAAGTCTCCAACAGTTGCAGGAAAGTCAGCAGCAACTACAGGAAAGTCAACAACAGTGGCAAGAAGTACAAATGGAAAACATTAGTAAATTTAAAAGTGAATTAGATACATTAAAGGACGATTTATTGTTTTTTACACAAGGAGAATACATTAACCATCGACTTAATCAGCCCCAGACAATGTGGGAGAGTTAAGAAGTTTCTTGTATCTTGACTGTACCTAT
>NW_013668554.1:46408-50962 GCF_000517525.1 Limulus polyphemus
ATATTGAAAGTAGTGATAGTGGAATTGGAGCATAGTTATTACAGTTGCAGGAGATAGTAGATTTTCTAATCATTTATGCTAGTCACATACTCACAGCCATGAAACAAAGATACTATACAACAAAGAAATAACTGCTTCCAGATGTAGTCTTTGTAAAACCCTACAAATATTATGTTACGACATTGAGGTCACGTGACTAGTATCACGCCAGGGCATTCTCGAACTTTCACGTCTTTTCCTTAAATCTCGTGATCTTTCTAGATATAGTGTAGTCTTGTATATGTAAGACCGGCCACGAAGCGACGGGGAGACAGTGAGTAATTGAACTGCAGTCAGAGAGTGTGTAATTGAACTTAAGTATTGTTGAAGTCGAGGACGTGAGACGTTTGTTTTAGCGCGACTGTTGAAATTAAGTGTATCGCAAAGTTATATTCAGAAAGAATAAACCAGTTTTTATTTAGGAAAGGACTTGTGTCGCTAAAGTTTCGTCGGAACGAATTCACGGAAAATTAACTAACGAGCGGAGACGTAACAATATCGTGACATTACGTCACAAGACACAACAATTTATAAGGAAACTAATATCTATACATATGTATGCACAGCTTTTTGTATTATGTAAATTTGAACCTTAGAGAGGCTAACCTTTATTTCTTTGTAAGAGAGGATTTTTATCTTTAATTAACAATGCCTCTTTATATTTTCTAAGTAAATGTTAAATTTCCTTTCTAATTTTAAGGGTTCTCAAAATCTTTCATGTAGTATATGACCAGTTTCACTAATATGTGTCTTAGAGTACTTTGTACCTCGTTTTCAGTGATGCAGTTTGTATCTTTTGCATAACATTTTTTGATATTACAATTATTATGAGGTTTCAGATCGCAATAAACAGAAAATTATTTCAAACTTTCCATGTTTTTTGCATCAACTGTATATTAAGGCCTTATTTTCTGATAGCCTTGCGAATATGAGCAGCGTCATTATCATCCATATAGAGTATGTTTCATGTGGTAAAGTAAGTGTTTTATGATAGTTTTGTCTTGTTTTTTGAACCATACTCGTTTTGTTTGTTATTAACCACAAATACTACACAATGGGATACTTGTGCTGTTCCTACTACAGATATTGAAACCAGATTTGCAACGTCATAAGGCCAGAGACTTACCGTTAAGCCACAAGGGGGGCTTGAGTCATAATGATAGAATTAGGGGGAGACAGTTTATCAAACTTGCTCCAGGCACAAAAATACCTAGTTATGCCATTGATATGTAGACATGTTTACTTTGTATTTATTTGCTTTTTTTCCGAGGAAAATAATGTTTCCTTATATATTGTTGTATCACGTAACATCATGTCACTTATTCAACAGTAGATACTTAACTCTTGATAAAGGCATTAGTCAAAATGTCAAGATAGCACTAGTCATTCTGGATACGTCTGATGTATTAGTCAGTGAGAACAAAATGTTGAGTGAGTCGGTCAGCATGGAATAAATCTTGAGGGGTTAATGCCAGTCTGATCCATCTACCTCTCCAGTAAGGGTGACTGTCCAGCATTTATAGGTCACCCACACCCAGTTTCTTTGTTCGTGATTAAAAATTGTCTTACACAGTTGTGCCCAGTATACTTACTTCCTAGCACAGAGTCGGCTAATTTTAGCGGAGCTCAGTAGTACTTCATAAAATATCTTGCCTAACCTCTCGTTATATAGTCAAACCATCTACTCTTCAGGGAAATCACTTTTACTTGAAAATTCTACAAAGTAGTAGAAGGAAGAAAACTTTGGTGCCTTGGTCACAAGGTATTATTGCAGAGTTTTCTGTTTTCTTCAGATGTGTAACTGCCCTTATTTCAAATTCTTATATTATATAAGTTAAAAATCTTCTTGCTTAACAAATAGCAACTCAGAAAAAGAATTAGTTGCTTACGAGTGATGATTTTCGGGTCCAGGAGAAGTCCTCTTCTGGACATCATACTTTTGTAGATGCTGCAAAAATTGATGACTGTGATCTCTCTGCAATCACAGTGTTATGAAGTTCATCAGACATCTGGTGCACTCAGAATAGAGGATCAGGTGTTATCCCACAGAATTGAACTTAATACAAGGGAAGCACGGATGACTATTGGGCACCCAAGATCAGCTGAGGATAAGAAGTGCCAGTGGTGGCCAAAATCCTACAGTCAGAACTGCTTTCCTAGCCGATGAGACACCAGGTATCAGCTGTTGGAAGACGGCAGACCATGGGGTAATCGAAATATTCTGCTAGGATTGAGCAGATTCTATGAACAGGCTGTCTAAGGTAACTCACTGCTGTGGACCAAGAACTGACTACACATCCGAGGGTTGGGATCACTGAGTACACCTACTGCATCACACCCATGATGTTGATGGTATCTTTGCCAGGTATCAACTGATAACCTAAGAGAAAGAGAGGCTTTCCCCACAAACACTAGTCCTTTTGAGTGAGGTAAAGAAGATATAGCTTCCAGTGTTATAAGGTGCGATCAGTGAAGATCTAGACAATTTTCTGGGGTGTTTCAGGCAGGTAACTGCTTGAAATTACTGGGTTCATGATGTTTAATCATAAACTTGAATGCTCCATCCCTGTGATCCATGAAGCACTTGAGTGAGGTACAATTGTGAGACAAGGTGCAGTTATAACCAAGTTTCTCTGATGGATTGACCTGGTGGAAAATTGCGCAATCCATCTGGCCGAGTTTAAGGCTTGGAAAATGGACACCACTAATAGTCTGTTCCCTTACACAGACGATCTGTCCAAGTTGCAAGACAAAGCCTCTGTAAATTGTGCAGACATTCTCATTGATAACTTTGTTGAGGGACAAAAACATAAGACATCATTTGGGTGTAAGAGATATTATCACTCTTAAAGAGACTTTCTGTTGCAAAAAGGTACGAAGTGGTGACTTCAGACAGGTGAGAGAAAAAAGCTTGATGTGGCAATACCTTGGACACACTGACCTACCAAGGTACTTCCCTTGTGCCATACTCAAGCCACACTAAGGATTTAGCATCCATGCACACATTTTGACACTGTAATGCAATTACACTGGTTCCCAGGACTATCCTGATCTTCCTATGGTTTTTATACCACAGCCTTTTCTAATGATGTGTCTCTAATATGATGGGTTTCTTCTGAGTGAACTGCCGTATTTTGCCAAGAATAATGTTAGCTAAGCCTATTGGTTTGAAACGATCAGTTAGCAGCTCCAGAAGATCCTGAGACTGCTCCCCCCAACACACTCATAGGCTGCATTTTCATGCATTATATTATAACTGCAACTTGTACTGAAACAAAATTTAAAATATCAAGACAACTGTGTGCTTATAAAATATTTCAATCTACATGATTGAAAATATTCTTCATAACCAAATAAAATACTGGTGATACTAAGTTTAATGTTTATGATATCTTAGCTAGTGTTTATGAATTGCATTTAATACTGATAATTTCACGCACTTATAAATATTTCAGTTTGATTCAATTAAAATATTTTGCTTTACTTTTAACAAACAAATAAAACCATGTTTCCTCTCTCAGACATAATGTTTCTCCATTATTCTATCATTTATGAAACATTCACTACCTGTTGAATATTTCAATGGTGAAGTTGAAACATTCTCTCACTAGTATTAATGAACACAACAGATGCATTGTATCTTTGAATAATACATTTCAGGTCAGTAATCACAGTTAATCTCATACCACAAAGTCTTAACATCCACATCAAATCTTTTGTTTCCATTAACATTTTGCTTAGTAGTTTTGTTATTTGTGTAATTGGTTCATTCGTGTTATACACTCATGAATGACTTCATGTAATATTATGCTCTTCACATATATTTATACATGTAAATTGCCATATATACATTTCTCTTCGTTATACATTGTAACATGAAATAAATAATCACTGACAAAATTCACTTAAACTAAGACTTTTCAGTTACAATTCTCGTAAGTTGGTATCAATATTCATGCTGTTACTCGAGCCTGTGTCAGTATACACTTTAAGGAGAAACAATTCTCTCTATGAACGTAAAAAACTCATATGTACTTTGGGTTTATTGACAAAGATCTAGCGAGGACCATATACTATTTTTCTACCACTAACCTAGAGCAGGTGAGTGATTCATGCAAAACTGAACTGTATTTTTTTTTCGCTTAGAACAACTGTTACAAGGCTTCTTCATCATAGTTTTAAAGCTTTTAGCCATTATTTGGGTCGTGCAAACTGTTGATGGTCTAGGTATCATATTTATTAACACCAGCAATCCTAATTGTGCAATTGTCATCTAACATCCTACAGATATCTTTTATAGAGAAACTTTCTCAGTAGCTCAAAAAGTAAGGGTCACAAAACCCTTTGGTCCATCTGATTTTATGATCAACAAATCATCCTAAGTAAATAAGTGGTAATCATACAATGTAATGCATATAATGTGCTTTACAATACCACCCAATAGCACAGAAAGGAGGGCCCGGCATGGCCAGGTGGTTAAGGCACTCGACTCGCAATCTGAGGGTCGCGGGTTCG
>NW_013668554.1:51677-54107 GCF_000517525.1 Limulus polyphemus
GCACAGAAAGGAATGCTATTTCCTTTCAATCATTGGTTTCTCAACCAAATGGCTGTCCCAGCTATGTGATGATCAAGTGGTAATCACACATTGTAGTGCAAACACTGTACCTTATTATACCATCTGATTACCACTTCCTTTCAGTCATTGATCTTTCAACCACATGATCTTCTAGCTACTTGGTGAGTGGGTTTAATCTCTCTGATATTAATAGTGAGTCCATTGGAAGTGATTCAACAGACTTCAGAGTTATTTTCTTACCCCTAGTTCTGTCACTTCCTCATTAGGTTCATCCAAAATAAACAAGTTCTCTCAGCTTCCTCCTCCTCCTCGTCTGGGTCAGAGTCGAATAAGGAAGTTCTCTTATCATCCTCTGACTCGTCGGCCTCTTCCTCTGATAGCTGGTCAACCCATTGCACAAGAGGTTTGTCAATAATGTAGGAATGCAGATGGTCAACTTGTACAATGCGTTTTTGCACATGCTTTGCTGTATTTCGTACATCAATTGACTGATTCATAGGAACACAAGAGGAGATCCCAACCAGCTGGCCCCAAGTCGCTTTCATGCTGCAGGCACATACAAAAGCTACACACAGTCTCTACACTTGTACATCCGTTCCTTCGTTATCTTGTCATAAAAACTCTTTAACATATAGCAACGGTTCTTAGATGTTGATGTGCAAACCACTAGACATATTCTTCTTGGTATTATGGAACATCTGGTCCAAGGTAAGACTATACATCACATATACAGGAAGCAAGACTTCGCGCCCAAACAGGAGCATGTTTGAAGAACAATCTGTGGATCTCTGCTCACTTATGAGATATGCCATTATGGCATACAGTATTCACATCAGTTGGTTTGGTCAGGATTAACAAATATGGTAAGCATATACTTGACATTTAAATTAACTACTCTACTAAATCATCAGATAAGGAAAAGTGCATGTCTTCACCACACTCAACAGATTACACAACTCAAAGAACAGCTAAAGTTAACTCCCTGATCCACGTGGACTTCTTTTGTTGCTCTGAACTTGGCTTTCCAGTGCTCCACCAATACATCAGTCACCAAATGTACTAATGTTTCAACCAATTGAGACATGTTTTAATCTAATTCTCGCCACAATTTTTTTAAGCTTAAGAATCATATTCCAACTTTAATGTCATCAAAGTTAGTTTATAAATTACATTTATCTGCTGTCAGCGAGGTTATATAGGGCCCACTAAAAGAAAATTGTTAACTGCTATAAAAGAAAATGAGAATGTCAGAATCTCTACTAAATCTAGTGTACTTGAACATGCCCTAGATGAATGTGTGATTGCAATGCAATGGTCCATTCTAAACAGTTTAAGAAATTAGCAAAGTCCAATAAGGAAAAGAAAAGACACATTTAAAGAAAGATTGCTCATTTAGAGACTGAGGTCAGAGATTAACCATGTAGAACTGGCCATTAAATACGGAAATGAAGTTGTTTCAAGAGTAGAATTAAATAGTTAGAGAATGAACCAGTCAGTGTATAAGCTATTGCGTAAATCGGATGTTGAGTTATTTCCACCAGATAATTAAAATCAACAACAACAACAAAAATCCGACAGTGAGAGAATTACGCTACTACACTATTAAACTACTGCATCCTTTTGATGAGGCCGAATTAATTTGTTCTCTGAGTAATTACACTGAACTGAATGTAAGAGAGTCGGTGAAAATAATTAAACACAAAGATTTTTCCTTAAGTAAAATCGAAAGTCCAGGAATTTCAGCCCTTCAGTCATACTTTGATTAACGTTGCATAAACACACACACACACACACATATATATATATATATATATTGTTACGTCTCCGTTTGTTAATTGATTTTGCCGTAACTTCGTTCCGACGAAACTTTAACGACACAAGTCTTTACTTAATAAAACTGGTTTATTTATTCCGAATATACCTTTACGATACACTTAATTTCAATATTCGCGCTAAAACAAACACTATAACGAACGAACGTTAACTTCAACAATACCCTGTGACTGCAGTTCAATTACTCACTATCTACTCACACGCATTACATCATCGCGTCACGTTGTCACCCTCTTATATATACCAGACTACCCTATCTAGTAAATGCTAGGGCATTCGTGAAGGAACAAGATAGTTCTAGAAACTAGAGGGCGTGAGAATAGTCACGTGATCTCGATGACGCAACCATATTAATATGTGTTTCTATGATTTTATATTTAATTTCAATATTTTGAATATATATATATATATATAGATGTATACATGTATCTATTGGTTGTGTTTCATTTATATAGAACATTCATTTAAAATTGACATTTACCACATGCTATACGAACGAGTTTTATGTACACAGCGTAGTCACAAGTAAACAGACACCACCTTTTCAGAAAAAAATGAAAATTTTCAGTCATATTC
>NW_013668554.1:55053-58666 GCF_000517525.1 Limulus polyphemus
ATAAATCAGTTAAATGTCGAAAAATTAGGTGTCTATTTACTTGTGACCACTCAGTGTATACATAGATACGGCTGTCTCGTCCATTTTCATTCTGCCTGATGATGGCCCGAACAAATGTGGCCGAAACATGTAAGCAATATTCCGTTGTTTTTGCTATAATAAACAATTGTGGTTTAAATGATGTATTACTTTTATTAATTAAATAGAAATATCACAAGAATCACGAGTAAACAAATTAACAGCATTTCGTATCGCGCCCTCTATGAAGATATGCGAAAAAAATATAATATTTACCCAGTAAAAAAGGAGTTACAGGTGGTAAATTGGTAATAGTGGCACACTAGTAAGGCGTGCGGACGAGAGGAAAGGTAGGTATTATTATCATCTTGGATACATTTTAAAAATATCGACTTTGTATTATTATTCAGTTGAATACAAGTTTGAGAATTGAAGGATTTAGTGTTTATTTATTACTGTTTCAATTACGTGTTCCAGGTTTCAAACTGTCATACAAATGACGAGATTATATATTTTAATCCTCATGTGTTAAATTTTTTATTTTTAGGCTTAAACATTTATACTAGTAATGTATTATAGCTATCTCCAGTGGCGTATTTAACTTCGGGCAAAGCACTGACTGGCTCACGAAGGAAATTGCACCGAGTAATTTAAAGTGTTAAAAACGCCTCTAGCTATCTCTGTGTAAAAGTAATAACTACTATAAAGTATAGTATAATTACAAGTTATGCTATAAATAACTTATTTGCTAGGATATATATTAATCACTAAAGTATAGTGCAATTTTTATTAGTAACAGCATTCTAGTATTTCCTTCAGGTTGAAAATATGCAAGATTTTAGAAACTAAAGTCACTTAATCATAAGTTAATCACATAATGTGACACATGTTTAAGGGCAGTGCATAGCTTTTGGTGGGAAAAACACTTAATGTAGTTTAAACTTTAGTGTGCTTAAAAGTTAAATTCGAAATATTTACACACAAGATTTCTACATTGTAAGAGGAGCACGTCTTAATATAAATAAATAAATATATATATGTATATATAAAAGATTGGATATTTTCTCTGGTGAAAACTATATGGCAATCTCATTAAACCATTCATATTTAGTGTGGAAAATGCTTAATGTGCTTAAATTGTCATATAAGGTATATAATAAAAATGTTGAACTTGTGTTGTCCTTCATATATCAATAGACCATGATTGCCTGTGAGGACTTTTACACTATGCAGTTTTAGCTTCCTGTGTTGGTATTAATCAAAATTTTACTTTTCTATAAGATAATGATAATGGCTTAACTCATTTACTGTGGCTGGGGTGTATATTTCCCATTGCACTGGGTTAATATGCTGTAATTCAGTATTGATTTAACCATTATTAAAAGACAATTTTGCATTTATCCTCAAATATATATATCTTCTGTTCAGTAATGAGAAGCAAATTTATCAATTATTAAAAATTTAGCTCCAGAATGTGGAATAGTACAAAGTTGACTGTAGTTATAAAATATGAAAGAGCTACAATTTTGGAGATAAGTGCAAAGTTTTCAAATCACTACTGTCTGTCATATGGGTAAAACGTTTCTTTGGTACTTGATATGGTAGGTGTAGTGTGGTTGACATATTATAATGTGTTCTCCTTTATCTTCACTCATGTTATTAGGATTTATACAAAATACTTTTGTGAAGGTCATTTTTGGGAACTGTACTATCATCAGACTAAAAAAAGTTGCTGTCTTTTAAGTCATCAGTTTATAATTTATCCAACATTCTTTTTTAAAATGTTTTAGTATGATATGAACACTTTGCTGTACAACATGTTTTCACTCAAAGTTCTTTATATGGACCATTAGGTTCAATAATCAATGTGCAAATGAAATCTAAAGGCAAAACAAAGTTTATTTTGAAAATTATCTTTATGCTTTTTACAACAGTGATAATGATTTGGAAATATTTGTATCCTCTACATGTTTTACATGTAGTTTTGACACTTATAATAAGCCATCTGGAAAGTGCTGACATTATCTGCAGGTATCTATATATATATATATATATATATATATATATATTGTTGATGAAATTAACATATGCAGACAACAGAGAACCTGAGTATACTTGTGTTGAGGATCCTTCACACTTTCAGTTACATTGTATATTGTCCAGTTGTTGCATTGTTTTAATGCAGGCTCCAGTCTATGCAGAGTACAACAAACACTTTTCTCATTAGGTGAGACATTGCACTTAGACAAAGTCTTTCCATAAGATGAAACTGTCTGATAATATTTCTGAATCCTTTCACTTTTAACTTCTGATTTTGTTTTCCTCATTTTTATTTATGTCTGAAAATAACAATGTATCCAGGATCTTGGAATTATGCTGTTATGGTACTAGAAGAAAGCTGCAAACAGCAGAGCATGCATAAAGAATAACTTACTTTGGGGAATATTGGCTACAGCAGTTACATTCCAATCTTCTATCTTGAATATCTCTTGTGTATAAATGCAGTTTAAAATTTTCAGAAGACCTGGGACAGTTATTTCTGCAATTGTGTGTTGTGAACGGAGTTAAAAAATGATTATCTTTTCCTCATACACAACTCCTACAGCAAGAAAATAAAACATCTGTGGTGAGTGGAATAAACATCACATAAATTTTTTTTTTTTGCTGCACAGGATGAAAACTGTTTGTAACAAGTTGATAAATGTCATTAGGTAGGCATTTTACTTGATTAATAAGACTTATGTAAAGTTTGGATAAATGACATTACTGTATCCACTATCGTCAAATCTTTAAGCCAATTTGTGGGACAAGAGCTTTTACATTTTTCTAACACATTTTGCCACTTGAGGACAAATACATCAAGAGATAGCAAAGGAGATGATACTGTTGGTTTATGGATTGATATGGATGTAACAGGATGTGATAGGATATTTGTGGTTTCCATGTAAAGAAATCTATTTTTTTCTTCATATTTTTATCTTTTTAATTAGCATTTTGTCATCATTTTCACTGTCATTACACTCAATTATAGTCATACTGTTTTGTGAAGAATTGTAGCCTTTCATAAGTGACGTAAAAGAATCAAGAGTAAAATCAACAGAATAATCATAGTCCATTGGTTTAGGTTTCTTTCTACTGGTATTCATTCTTGATGTGATATGCAGGCACATCATGTTTTCATCTACTTTACTGATATACAAGAATTAAAAAATTTTTTCAGTTATTTAGTTTATGCTGTTTTAGCATAAACAATGTCTAGCAAGTCATTGAGATTGACTAATTCTAGTTACTTTGTTTAAATTTCATTAAAAAAAATGGCAGCGAGAGAACTATGCTACTATGCTATTGAGCACTATTAAACCTCTGTATTCTATTGTATGAGACCAAATTTGTTCCCAGAGTAATTACACTCAATTGAATGTGAGAGTTGCTGAGAATAATTGAACACAGAGAATTTTAAGCATATATGAAAAAGATTCAGGGAGTTGTCTTCCAGTTGTACTTGAACTGACATTCTATAAACATGCACACACACACACACACACACACACACACACACACACACACACACACACACACACACACACACACACAC
>NW_013668554.1:58929-86176 GCF_000517525.1 Limulus polyphemus
ACTACTACACTAGCACACACACACACACACACACACACACACACACACACACACACACACTGTTGTCTTGCCCACTTTCATTCTGCCTTATGGTCTGAACAAATGTGGCCAGTCTCATTATTTCACACCTATTAGGGAGACTCAGTCTAATTATCAAACACAAATTACTCTCCTTATTTTTTGAGTGAATGTGCTGTTATTAGTAAGTTTAACTATCTAATATTTGTCAGGAAATTAGTTTCTACCTGAAAATACCACAGCTTTGTATGACTGTTTATTACTACCATTTGGATATTGGAAAATACTCTTCCCTCCCCCATCTGTGTCTGTAGTATTAAAGATCAAATAAAATTACAAAAGTAATCATTTGTTGAAGAGTATGTAACTAGCATTTTATGTTACTTTGAAGACAAGAACAAAAATTATTTAAATAAATTTACAGGAATATGGGACATTTTTGTGTTTGTCTGGCAGAATTGTAATATGTTAGAGTTTAGGAAAATTCTCTGCCAATTCATTTGTACTATAACATTTTTGTAGTTAATGAGCAAAACTGTTCTTGTCAAAGTACTTTTTCACATTATGCAAATGAAATGAGTTATTCATGAGGATTAATGTGATAATCATTCAATGTATTTTAACCCTTAGGTTAGTACTAGAATTACTACACTTGTCAATGAGTAAGCTTCTGGTTTAATTTGAAGTACATTAAGTCATATTAAGTATTTTGGACATCAAAGGAATCTCACATTCTGTGGGTTATATACGTATGGGTTAATGTGATTGTTTTTTTTATTATATTACTGAAAATGTCCAATCTTTTATTACAGAGTATTTGGAAGTGCCTGTCTTGTATAGTTTCTTTGTGGATGGGTTGAATTTAGGTAGATTAAGCCACATGTAAGCATTTTAGACTATTCAACTAGCAGTTGAAGTTTGAGGTTAATTATGTTAGTTGTCTAATCTTATTATGGTTCTTAGTTGCATTGTCATGCATAAAAAATTTTGAAATTGTTACTTAGGTTATGGTCTAATTTTTCAAGTGTTATTGCTTAAAGTTAAAATGTGCTATTTTGAATTTCTGGGTTAGCACAATGTCATCAGAGCTTCCATTGGATGCACCAGCACCAAGATTATGTCATATTATAAAGTGGCCAGATTTTGAAGGTTATGGTTTTAACTTGCATGCAGAAAAATCCAAACCCGGTCAATACATTGGAAAAATTGATGAAGATAGCCCTGCTGAATTGGCTGGTTTAAGAGAGGGAGATAGAATAATAGAGGTGAATGGAGTAAATATAGCAAATGAAAATCACAAACAAGTTGTTGAACGAATAAAATGTGTGCCAAATGAAACCAAATTACTGGTTGTAGATCTAGAAGCTGACAAATGGTACAAAGAGAAGAAAATAGTGATCAAAAGCACTCTGGATAACGTTGTTTTTGGAAAGACACCAATGAAAAGGCCCTTCAAAAGAACAACTGTTGATGAAAATGTGGATGACACTGTAACAGAAGAGAAAATACCAGATGTGAAAACAAATGATCAATCAAAAAGTCAATTAACATCACCAGTAAGTGTATCTGTGTATATGTATTCTTTTTTATTTATTAAATACAGCATATAAAGGGCATTTTATGATTTAGATTAGTAATATTTATCTTAAACATTTTTATTTATGAAAGTTTTACACTTTTGAAAATTGATTTTATCAAAATTTAAAAAAATTAATTTCAGAAAGATCAATTTAGTTTTCAAAATCATCTTTCTTTAGGTTTCACAAGTATATATTTAATTATAATTTGGGGAGTATCTATGAATAACAATTTGTCAAGTGAACACATATTTAATTCACTGTAGTCTAACAATTAAACTAACTCTTGAACAAATACTTACTCTAATTGTTGTATTTATAAATTGCCTGTTGTATATTTCCCTGACTGACTGTAAATATGCTCCTTCACAGTGTCCGCAAATTAAACACACAATAAATATAATGCAATTCTTGATTAGAAAATGTTTATTTTACAACTGGCTATCACACTGAAAATCACACAAGCTATTTTTGCTCATCCAGTTATTAAAAGTTTCACTCTTTGATAGATATATTTTTGATGTTATTATAATGCACAAAATTATGCTAATAATTGTACCTACATAATATATATATGTTTCAAATAAAAACAGTATATCAGTTTCCATTGCAACTAGTACATTTAATTTCATTCTTTTTTTATTATTATTACATTTTCACTTGCGCTGTAAATATCCAACATTTTTTCTGAGTGACTTTAGTTAATAATCCTGTACTTGTCAAATTCATCTAACTTTATTTTACTTGGCTATTGAGCAAGAGTGATTTGTATTAAAATAACTATTAGACTGGGATATTAATAACATTGTCATTACTTTTTCATCTAGTCTAAAACTCAGCAAACTAATAGTTTTCTTTCAAATTTGCATAAATTAGAAGAAATTTATGCAAAACACATGAACTACACCATTTTGTTTTTTTTTTCAATGAGATAGTGTATGTATACAGTGGTCATAAACATACATTTATGATCCAGAAACCAAAGTAGACTAGATTTATTCTGTGTAATACAATTCACATTTAGAAAAATGGGTGACAAAGTTTTTGGAACCAGCAAGATCACTTTAAAACCACCTGGATAACTTAACATTTTTGAAAGAGCTCAATGTTATTATTCATACCCATAAACATGTCGAGAAAAACAGTTATGTATTTTTCCCTTTAACTTTTGTGTGTGTACATTAAATGTATAAAGTAACATTACATATCTGCATTTGAATTTTCAATGAAATAATTTAAGTAGTTATGAAAACTGGAACAGCATATGTAATGTACAGGTACGACTTTACTGTTTTCCCTGTTTACATTCTAAGCTACAAGTGGCTTTGAACTTTGCTCTTGTTACAAAGAGATTGCAATGAAAGACCAATACAATGAGTATGTTTATCTACATCATAAGTCACATAAATGTAGGATGAAGTTCATAGATACATATATCTAATAATATAATCACAATTTCCTCCAGAATCAAGAATTTTGGTATTTGATAATATTGTATTTTTATTCAATGACCTCGAGTAGCTAATAAATTACTTGCTGTATATTGTATATCTGGAAATAATTCCTCATGATAGTTAAAATTCACCCCAGTAAATACAACAAAAAGTAAGGGAGGAACTTTATTTTCCTTGACCTAAAATAGTCTTTTTTTTTTTCTTTTATACCTCCTAAAGCTTTCTAGGCCGTAAAGTGGGACTGAAATAATATGCATTTTTTTCTCACTATTTCAGATAGATTCCTTAATATAGGATATTTCATTTTGTACATTATATTTAAAAATATCAAAATAAGATAGTTTTTATTTGTACCTAATATGAACAGTAAGTAATACTGGTTAAAAATAATTTTGGCTTAGTCTGTTCCAAGTGTTTACACATGACCTCCATTGAGAGTTTACTAGCACAACTGGCCCCATTTTCTTGTTTTTTGTTTAAATCATTATTCTTATGTTTGCCAAATTTCCACTTCATTTAATGATTTAAGGATTGTTGCTGTTGGAGCAGTTGCCTGATTTGAGATTCCCATACCTGTGAATTCATACTATTAACCCTTAGCTGAGTTACATATGTTACATGTAAATCCTTTATCCACTGAATGTTTAATAGCTACAAAATGCCCTGTCCTAACTATTATAATTTCCTTGGCTTGTTAGAATGTATAATAATAAGAGCCTCTGTGTGTGGGTGACCACCATAGCTTCAAGAGGAAGGAACCTAGGGACCTGAAACTTTGCACACATACTGAGGGGACTCTGAGGGTGTGCACATGGGTGTTATTTTTTAGATTTTTTTTACTCTAGAATTTTTTTGTTTTGTTTTTTGTGCCCTATAGATCTTAAGCACCATAATTCTTCTTCCTGTAGGTCTATAGAAAAGTATCATTATTTTTTTCTTAATTCTCACTTACTCCATGAACAATATATGGTAGGTTTCTGTCAAATACTCTTTTTCAACACAAACATGGGAAGAAAAATACAAATCTACAAATTAAAAAAAAAAAAGTTGAACTTGAACTAAGTTTGGGAAATGGCAACAAACAACAGGAAGAAAAATATGAATTGGAAAATGAAAAGAATTATAATAAAAACACAGGAATAAAAAAAAAACGAATATGAGAAATTAAATTAAAAATTTGCTTTTAAAAAGAGTCGAATTGAATTAAGTTTGGGAAATGGCAATAGATAAATCAATTAAAGAATTGGTGCATTGGGGTAGCAAAAGAAGTAATTAAGGTAATGGAGATGCTTCACTGACACATTGAGGCCTCTGAATCATGAGAGGACCTTAGAATCTTGCAGTGGAGTGTGGATATTTTATGCTAGTATTTAATAAAATATCATAAAATAAAGGTCTATCTTTATTACACAAAAGTGTTGATCTGTGAGGTTAAGAAAATCTTTCTCAATTTTCTATTACTTTTGATTCAACATTCTGTATACCAGGAATAATATAAAATATTGATATTACATAAATCCATACAAATTGCTTTTAAACCTTAGTTTAAATAAGGTTAATATTTGTTGAAATTTGTTCTATCCCTTGTACTATTACTTCATACTCTAAATTGCACTTCAAGTCAGTGTTGGATAATAGTGAATGTTATTTTTAATAATGTGTGCATACATAGTTTTCATTTTAACTGGGCTCTATAGAGGTTGAGAAGGTAAGAGTGATAAAATCATCATTTTAAATAAATAGATCTTTTTGAATCTTATTATTTGAAGGACATTATTTGTTAAGTGTGCTGCAAAGAGCTACTGTGGTTAAACAATTTATGAATAGGATGAAAAAGTTACCAAGACTTGTTCTAGACAATGTAGTAAACAAAGAATTATTTTACTTTCAATATTAATTATTCACAGAAAAAGAATGTTTTATATAAAAATATTTAAAAAAATTGACAATATTATCAATTCCATATTTAACAACTATTAACGTTTGTGGATTTCAACTTTCTTTTCAGTTTTCCCTTACTGCAAGTCACATGTATTGGAAGATTTTAAACCATTCTGGATGAATTCCTGGTTGAACTTGTTTTTCTTGAAACATTGTAAAAATAAATAACAATAAAGCTGATTAGATTTAAATTATCAAAATTTGTAGAAGTTTGAATAGGTTTCCTGTAAAAATTCTGTGCTGATTAATTTAAACATGATGACCTGAAATTATTAAAGGTAATTTGTACAAGTTTTGGAAAATAAGATCTAGGTGCTTCATGAGTTGAGTGTCTTAACTTCAGTCTTCATTGCCAACAAACCTGCTCACCCTGTGTTTATTATGTCAAACCTCCTAATGCTATCTGTCACTAATTTGTAACTGATAACTAGAGGGAAAGCAACTGACTGGAAATATCCACTGCAAACTGGTGGAGTACTTTTTCTTTTTTGCTCATACGCGAGAATGTTCACCATAATTAGAGGAATGATGTACTAATAAATTAATCACTTATCAACTGCCATTAATTGCCTGGCTTTTACTGAAATAACTGTTGTACTGTTTTAATACTTCAGAGCTCCACCTTCTTATTTGCGTGAATGAATACAATTTTAAAATATAAATTAACTAATAAATAGTTTTGTCTAATAATATATGGTATCAGTCATGAGTTTGTGTTGAACAAGAAAAGGCCGATTTTGGTATAAAAGACCTGAAAGAATGAAAACCACTGTTGATAACTTTTGTTGTCTTAATAGAATAAAAACAATTATTCACTAGATAGACATTATCATGACATGATTAAAGAACAATTACTGAGCACTATTATGTGTAAATTGCGTGGGCTTGATTCTTTGTATTTTCATGATGTATTTATTTTTTGGCACTTCTTCAGTTGAGTTGATTATGTTGAGTAACCAGTAAAGAGAACTAATGATATAAGAAAAATGTTTTAGAATGAAGCAATGAACAATTAGCACAAATTATTGCTTTACATAAATGAAAGAAAACTTGGTGGTATGTTGTTCAGCAGCTTGAATTATTTTGAAGGGGCATTTTGACAGTAGATCAGTTTGCTGCAACTGAGAGTTTAAAGTGTAATAAGAGACAAACACCCAGATTGAAGGTCATTGTCTTTTTAAGAACTTCGGATTGATTTAAAACATCCTACAGTAGGAATGAATATATAAATACAAAATGTTCTTGAAGTTAGTAAATATCATAACTATTCAAAGTCTACATGAGAAAGTTGCTGCTAGAAAGCCTAATATTTCACACATGGAGATGACACCAAGTGTTCAAACTTTGTAAAGGCTCTCAAAAAACAAAAACTGGAAGAACAAATAAGGCAAAGTACTGTGGACAGATGAAAGAAAGATTAAGCTTTCTGCAGTTCTAAGATAATTTCTTTATTGAAACATAACCACTAGAAGTCAAGCAAGTGCATGTAAGCAGAACAGTAAAAATGTGGTAGTTGATATATAACAGTATGATGATATTTTCTACTGCTTGTGTAGAGTTATTTTCAAAATTGCCAGTGTTATGAAGGAGCAGTAGTATCACAACATTTTAATTCATCATTTAATGCTTAGTAGATGGCGTTTAATTGGTCATGACTTTGAATTTCAGTGTGACGATGATATAAAACATACTGTCATGCTGAATGATAGCTATTTGGAGAAGAATGTAACAAAATTATGAAATAGCCAGCCCAAAGTTCCACTGATAATCTAGTTGAAAATTTATATGAAAACTAATATTGCAAAAGAAATGTTAACTAATTTAAAAGACATTTGTTTAGCAAATATGGAAAAAAGTATTAACTGACAGTGGTAAAAAAAACTGATAGCATCCATACCTGATCATTGTTATAATGTAGTTAGAGCTAGAAGAGGGCCTGTTAATTATTAGTCAGTTCTATTATAATATGTATAACATGCAAACCAGAATAACAATTTTTTTTTGAAAACTTTTTCTGAAAAAGTGGTTGTACCTTGGACTTGATGTTTTGTTTTATGTTGTAAACATCATAAACAAATAATATTCTTAAGTTTTTATATCTTAATGTTTATATTAAACATAAAGATACAAGTACAAACAGATGACGGACAACCGTTTAGTCTTTTGAGGACTGAAATTCATATAGTGGGGTTTGTGCAATTTGTGCTTCATATTGTTAGGTGCTTACTGCTTGGCAGTGAATTTTTCAATTTTATAGTTAATAATGTATTTTAATTTATGTAACTGATTTTCAAAAAAGTAAAAACTATGAAAATTTTATCAATATAGAGATGTTCCAATTTGTAGTTTGGATGGTTATTGCGTTATCACAAAGGCTACTATGGCTGTTCACCAATTACAAATTAATTTAACGGTGATGGCTTAGGGTAACTTGGTGCTCGATGCAGTTAGAATATTTGCACATACACCTTTCCAAAGAATGTTTTATAATTCTCATTTTGTGCAATTTGTTTTTATACATTCCGGTGTGAACTAGTATTTGTGGCGAGTTGGTTGAGAAAGTATAATTATAAGTTGTGTGATTTTTATGTTCCACTTTTTTATTTATGTATTGCATGATACTTAATACTCAAAAGTAAATAATTAACAAAATCGGAATGCTATTTCAACTGCATCAAGAGTCGGTAGCTAAACTTCCACTCCTACTGATCTGTTTGTTAAGAGAACTGGAGCCAACATGACAGTGAACTTCATTAGGAATAGTACTGTTACATTGTCTGGTTATACCAATGAATATTTTAAAAGCAAAATATATTAATTCTATTCATGTAGTCTGTAATTATTGTGCAGTGTAGTATAAACCTATTATTTGTGCTTAAATTGCACTTTATTTTATTGGTTGATTTCAAAGTTTGACTATTTTTGTCAACCAAAGTTTAAAAAAGTTCATTTTGTTATTTCTGTCCATTTTCATAACAATCATAGTGGATTACCTATTAATCAACACATCTCCAATGAGCACAAACCATTTCATCAAATAACAAAGAAAAATCTAATGCTCTAATGTGTTTTATAGATAAGTAAACCTTTATATATCATTTTGAAAATTTATTTTTAATAACATGTTTGTTTTTAACATTAGAATGGAGCTTTGGCTAAGTCAACACCCCCAAGCCAGCCTAAAAATGGAGAAGTCAACTTGAACCTTGGTAACACTGAGTCAGCCCCTGATTCACCTCACTCAAGCAATCACAGTCAAAATGGTCCTGGAGTTTCACCACCTACAAGTGATCTGAACTTCAATATGAGTGCTTCAGAAATGCGCAAATTATTAATTGCCCGTAAAAAGAAAGATCCAAGAAATGACCAGATGGACATGAAAGAAAAGTACAATAGAATCCAGCAGTTGTGATGACATTTTCAAATCTGAATTTTTAATGTGGATAAGTAAAATCTTAATTGCTTGTAATGATGTTTTAAAAAGAATAATATGCTTGTCAGTTGGTTGAATAAACATAAAGCAGGCTGTTATATGATACTAGAAAGATCTAACATGATTCAGTGTATGGTTGATTTCTTTAATTTTGTTATGGACTCAGATTACCATTATTCTGTACTTAGGAGCTATACATATATAAACAAGACATGTTTTTTTACTTGCTATAGATTAACATTTTATAATAGTTTTTTTTATTTCCATGTTATCTACAATGGTTATCTTCCTTATAATCTGAGCACGAGCCAATAGAGATTACTATACAGTTATATCTTATTGAAGGCTTAGTTATATTGAATTAATGCATAATTTCATACAGAAGCTGATGATAAAGACTGGGTTTTGATACCTGTGGTGGGCAGAGCCACAGATAGCCGATTATGTAGTTTGTGCTTAACAACCAAATAAACAAACAAGCTGTTTCATATACATGAAACATGAAATTTGCACTTGTACTACCCTTCACAGGGTTTTCAGTCTATCAAAAGTCATTGTTCATTACATTCATGCTTTTTCTCTCTCTCTCTCTCTAGCTAAATAGAGAATTTTATTTTTGAAATAACTAAGGTAATACACAACCTTATTGATTCTCTTCAGCTTTTCCTTGAAAAACAACTTATATTAATTATTGTTAGAAAGCTACATGTTTTATAGAACATATATTCTAAGTTGTACTTTGAAAATTTGCAACTTAGATGCTTAAAATTTTTTTACATAATATCTTTGGTGTCTCTAATACTCTAATATTTTACAAATAAACATAACATTTTGAAAAAAAATACTGTTTCCAGTAAATCTGATGATTATGTTGGCTTTGACCTGGTGCACACAACTTGTGTTTTTATGTATCTTAATTGAACAGGAAGTTACTTTAGATTTTTTCTTATAATGAAATTTATGAAAACCACCAGGTGTAAGGTTAAGAATTCATTGGCAGCAATATTGTAAGCAATCTTGTCTTATCAAGCAAGGAAAAGTTACGGTCTTGATGTAGTAAGTAAGCTTTAGTAATATCATTTATTACTAATAAGCACTTTAATGTTAGGAATATTAGTCACCATGTTAAACTGAATGCTGTCCATTATTTTTTTTAATATCCTTGAACATCTGTCATAATAGTCTCAAACTTATCCATAAAAAGTATATTTGATGGTAGGCAATCCTTGGTCTTATTCTTAGTAAGACCAAGGAGTTATTTATATCCGAGTTTCACTAACAAATATCAATTTAATGTGATCTAGGAAAATTAATAACTTTTCACTGTATATGTATAATCTGGTAATCCATCTGTCATTATTCAATTGTACTTTTTTACAGTTCATTTAAAACTTGCTTTAGCTTTTGGAAAGCAACATTAGTTTTTTCATTTGTACATGTAATACTGTGTGACAAGTGGTCTTTTAAAAACTGCTTGAGAACATTTGTTTTAACGAAACTTCTTTATGCATCTGTAATAAAATAGGTTAGCAGTTTTCGTTTCAGCTAATTTGTTCAGTTTGTATTTGTTATAAAAAGACAACTCATTCAGAACTGCTTAGGATCCATTTTTTTAGAACCATTAAAAAAAAAACACAAATGGAAATAAAAATGTGTGCCCAATTACTTTTACTGAATTTGTGTATTTTTGAAAAGTATCTGACTGATTTCATTAAAGCAAGTCAATTACTTTAAGTATTTTGCTTTCATGTAATGTTTCTGGAATTGTAAGGAAACTTAATGTGTGTCAGATACCAGGAGAGGGTTATAATGATGATTAAATAGCAATACTTTGATTGTGAAAATTTAGTGATGCTGAAAATTTTTTTCAATCTGAAAATCTGATGTTAGGAGTTTGTTTAATACCATATTTTTCAAATACAGTATGTTCAAAGTTAATGAATTCTTGTTAGCTGAGGAAGTTTCACACTTAAACATTTTAAAGTCACTTTTATAAACTTTGTTTTAAGATTGTTAAAGTTATGTTAGTTATTTGTACAAATTACACTAAGCTCAAGGGTTAAGAACAGTTGTGTGTGTGTGTGTGTATATATTATTCAATTATATTGTACATGTGCATCTTTCACTTTCACTACAGTCATTAAGTTTATAAATTTACCTGGTAATAATTAAATGATGGACTACATGTATACATGTCTGTGTGGGGTTTTCTATGATTCCATTTTCAATGAATATGATATATATAATTGCATGAAACTAATTTTTGTGTGGTGCAAAACATTTTGAGTGGACATCTGATAGTCCTGTTTAAACTGTACATGTGTTTAAGTGTATCATATTCATGTTATTTTGATCTCTTTTCAATGGAGAGCTGAATACATATCTACATATGGTCAAAATAGTGTTGTCACTTTGAAACCCTTTCAGATATCAGTGAATCTTTTTGTTTGATACGAAGCTCTAGTATTTCAGCATTGAATCTCCTGAATATGTAATTCTCAAAATTCTCTCTTTCTAGTTCAATCCAGAAAATGATGGATTTGAATGTAAAATTTTTTTAAATATTAAAATTATAAATGTTTTATGGGTATTTTATGTTTCAGGTCCTTGTTATAAGTATTAATAATAAAATTAGTACATGTATCCTTATTACTAGAATTAAAAAGGTGCCATTTGTTTTTAAGATACTAATTTTGAAAATGTATTATTTGGTGCAGGGGGCATATTTGTGCCATGCGTTATAACAAGATTTGTAAACGTTTGTTTTATTTGTTATAATTATAATCAAAAGTTATTGTTTTTAAATAGAAGAAGAAAGTACTTAAAGTAACAAGTTGTTCATGGTGCTAAGTCCTGAATAGGTTTGTAAGTAGAAGTTAAAAGTAAAGTTAAACAAAGCAATATAAAATGAACATTACACTAAACATGGAAAATGGAAAGGATTTTTGGCTCTCAACTTTGAAAGAGATGAAATAGATTTTTTGAGCTTATTCAGTGGTTGTTTATGATATATTTGTTAATTATATATATATCTTTTGTATTATGCCTTGTTTCACTGATGAGCCTATTCAATGTTTATCTTTTAGTTTAACTTCTAACTTGGCATTAAAGCATACTTGTTGGTTTCATACAGCTTCTTAAGCATCAAAGTTTATACTAGTAGGTTGATTGTTTTTTTATTATTATTATACAGACTTTCAGAAACTGATAGGGTACTTAGACATTGTCTTGGTTGTGAAATATCAAGAACTAAAGAGAGAGGCATATTTTATTGTTTTAACTATTCTATGAAAACATTTTTTCTATTTTCTACTTTTTTCAAAGTTAAACTTTTAATCATGAGCTGTTTTAGAAATAAATTTTAAAGCAAACTTTGAACGAAATACAAGTACAAAGATAAATAAAAAATGTACTCATTTTGATGAAGTATAGAAAACAAAATGATGTACAAGTGACTAAATTTTGAGAATTATAGGAGTGTGGATCTTGTTACTTAAATGTTAACAAGGAATTTTATAGAAAATACAGTAATTTTTTCAGCTGTCTGATGTTCTATATTCATATAATAAATGCTTTAAACTTTTAGACACATTATACCAGTTTATATTGATAAATATTCAATGCATTCTAATTAGTGGAACTGGAATGACCAGATGGATAAAGAACTAGTTACTGGCTCTTGAAACTTGTGTATTTCTCTTGTTATAAATGTGTGTGTGTTCATAGAAAACAGTGTTGGTATTATATTTTATATACCTATAGATCATGACTGAAAGAAAAGATAAAATTGTATTTTTTATTATTCATAAATATAGCTTAATATCATACATCATTGGGGTTTTGTAGGATTTTTTAAATATGGCCCTCATGCTGTTTTGTATGAAAACATGGTGCTAAATGTAATATATTTGTGCACTTTATGACATTCAGAAATGTCAAAAGATGTTTTTGCAACAAGAAGAAATTGTTCAGTTATCTATAGGACATATTATTAATTTTTAAAGTTCAGAACTGTCATAAATGGACTTAATTCTGTCTAAGTTAGTTCTAAATGAAAACTTAATCAAGCTGATTTATGTTTTAATCTTTAAAAATGGATATAATGTTTAACCATAATTTCCACTTCATCACCAAAATAATAAGTTAATTACCATTTGATGATCTTTTTACATCTGTTTACTCTTATCAATTTGTATGTGGTCATGCATGTTTTTTATATGTCAAAAGATAAGTTACTGATTTTCTTCTCATAGGCAAATAAATATTGTTGTAAATGTTGAAGTTTGTCTTTACTTGGTATCTTAGTTTTATCTCATCAGATAGCCATCTCATAGTTTTCCATTATTAAGTGATTATCCATTAAGCCAAACTTTCATTAACTTGTCAATGCATTTTGTATTTGCCTGTTATTAAGTTTGATCAAGTTATGAACTTGTTTAGTTGAACTCTTGCTTTCCATTATTAAATCATTATCAAGTTAAACTTGTGGACTTCCATTATTAAGTTATGGCTCATCTATTTATGAGCTTTCATGTATATGTTTTGTTTACTAGATAATTTTCACTTTGTTGGATATTTATGTTGAATTTTTGATAAGCTAATCTTAGTAGCACCAGATACAAAAAATATATTGTTTACGTTAAATTCAGTGTTTTTTTTCTAAACTTTCAGAACATAATTCTCAAACATAATCTTTATTATAGTGCTTTGAGAAATATATTTTACCATGTAACTAGAAGTTCATCGTTTCAATGAGAAGTTATTTTACAATCGTAGCTAATGTCATGGTAGTTTCAGAGGGTTACACAATATGCTGTTTTACTCTGTGTTGTGCTATAGTTTTCATAGGAAATATATTTTATTGTATCACTAGGAGTCATGGTTAGGTATAAGAACAATGTATTGTATGAAAGTCTGTAGAAAACAAATAATGCAGTTTAATTGTGTACTATGCAGTCATAGTGGTATTTTCATTCATTTAAGTATGTTAATAATGCAAACTTCTGGGTGCAAGTAATAGTCCAGATACAAAGTTGCTTAATTCAAAGCTGAAAGCTAGAAAGTTTGCTGGCTATACATCCCCAGGGTATGTCAAAAGGACAATTACCAAAGACAAATATGGTGCTTTTTGTATTGTGACAATTTGTTTTTCATGCACCATATTTACTTGCGTCCACTTCAAAAGAACACAACAAAAAAGTTTAAATAACAATGTTGAACCTTATGTCCACTTATGACCATGTTTCTTTGCCTTCTGTAAAAACTATTCACACAACCACACATGTTCCAATCACCAGTGCTTCAGTCTTTTCAAAAATATCTTGCTTCCCTTTTTGGAATAACGGCTTGACTTAAAATTTGTGTTTTCTGACAGAAAATTAGATTAGGACTAGCCCTCTGTCTTTTAGTGGGTAGTGTGAGATTTCTTGCACAAGGTTCCATGCTGCTTTTAGGAGTATTTAGATGGTTAGCAACTCTGAAATACATGTTAGTACCATTATTGGTTATAGTTTAAACTCAGTGAAAAATCTTATCATAACTGTGTATTTCTGTCATGTAGATATATAATAAACATCACAAATAACTATTCTTTCATGTGAAAAAATATACATCATAGTAATTCTACACGAACCAAAAATTGCGTGTCTTAGCACAAATACTGCTACTTGTCACTAGCATGCAAATGTAATATTGATTTGATTAACTTCATATTACTAACCTTTATTAGTCCAGTTTATTTACGTAGTAATGGTTCTATACTTAGATTACATTTTCTTTGGTTACAACTATATAGATGCTTCACAAATGTGGAAATAGTTGGCCATACACAACTTTTATTGGCATAGAGGTGAATTGCAGTTCCTGATGATAATAAAACCTGTGTATCACTGTTGTCTTTTGCTAGTTAATTGGAGAAATAGTGCAAACTGCCCTCACTTAGCTTAAGCTTCAGTGGACAATCGCTTGGTTATAAATCCGAGCAAACCAAGATATTGTGAAACTGACACTGTATCTGCTTTATACTGTATCGATGAAGACTTTTTTTACCCAATACCAACGTTTTTAAATCCGACTCGGATGTGACAGACATAATAGTATTTGACATGTTATTTATATGTAAGTTTAACTATAGAATGGTTGTCAAGTATTTGGTTAAATTACTTTTGTCTTTGTTACTTGCTGTCTTGGGTCATTCGCCTATAGTATCACGTGTATCTTTCCATGGGAAACAAATTCTGTAAAGTTGAACCTTTGATGTGAAAGTATACAGCGATATTTTCTGATGGCAGGTCAGGTGATACCTTGAGGTTAGATCATCCCTCATTTTGTATTGGAATGACTAATAGTGATGTAGGAAGAGCACGTACCTTTAGGGGGACGCGTTATAGAATTTTGCATGTATTACTATGCTCTCTCAAACACAAACCCTCAGTGTGCATTATATCTTGGCTGACTGAATATGATTCTTACTATTCCAGAAGTTTATGGAAATATGCTTATTCGAAGTAATGTTATTAGCATAATTTGAATAAAATCTAGAACAGCCATTTTTGAGTTTGTATTATGATGAACAGCGTTATATCCGTTATTGTACTTTGATTTGAGATTATTATCACCATTGTTTACTGTCAGTTTTGTTTGTTTAATGTTAAATACAAAGCCACACGATGGGCTATCTGTGTTGTTCCCACCATGGGTATCGAAACCTGGGTTTTAGCGTTATAAGCCTTAAGACATACCATTGTGTCACTGGGGTGCATTTATTGCCAGAGTGAAGTATTTGTATTAAATTTGACACTGATGCCCCCCCCCCCGTAGCACAGCGGCATGTCTGCGGACTTACAACGCTAGAAACCGGGTTTTGATACCCGTGGTGGGCAGAGCCCAGATTGCCCATTGTGTAGCTTTGTGCTTAACTTCAAAACAAACAAACACTGATACCACAACTCCTTAGTTTGAAGCTTTTACTGAAAGAAAGAAGATGCTCAGAGAATCAGTTATTGATATATTGATAATTAAGTTTTAATAACTCGTTTGTTTTAAGCTCTACAATTTAACAGATCGTGTAGAAAATAACTTCTTCCAATAATGTTCTTTATCTCAAGATAATCAATTTTTAAAATATGCACTGTTTCACTTGGTTATACGTACTGTGGAAAGTTAAAACTTTTCTTGAGTCTTATTCTTCATGTTGCTGGACGTTAATACAATATCTCAACGCACTCAAGCCAAATAATGATTGAATTGTAGAATAACAACATATTATATAGTCTAACAATCACTTTGTACATTTCGGCAATGTTATTGATTAAGTTAATGTTATTATGTTTGGTATTAAACATTGTCAACCCAAAACACATATGATACGACATTTGGCGCGCTAACTGGCCAGATCATAGTCGTCCCTAATTTGGAACTGATGACCAGAGCGAGAACAACCTGTTAACGTACACAGCTACTAACAACTCAACCGCAGCTTTGATTGTCATAATGCCCAAACAGAGAAAGTGCAGCGTATGTTTACCTGCATATGATGATTTGAATCATGATTTTTGTCCGCTAACCACTAGGCCCACTTTATTCTTGCTCTCAAGAGAAAACCGAATCTAACACTTCAACAAAACGCCAATTGGCTAAACTTGTATAACTCATTTAAAACAACAACAACATAATGCTGACTGGAATATAGTGAACATAATTATGAGTATATTAAACAACTGTAAACTACAGAGAACCTTTCAACTTTGTTTTATTTGTTCAACGTTTCGGCTTGACTCCTTCGCCAGAAGTATATATACATATTATCCGTAGCTCACGGTCGTTTCATTTGTTAATAATCTTGTGTTACTCAATTGCAAAGAAGAGTCATACATATGACATTTACAGAATAACAATATATTTTAAGACCTACTTAAAGAAAGTTTATTTATTATGAATTTCGCGCAAAGCTACACACAGGTGCAATCTGCGTTAGCCGTCCCTAATTCAGCAGTGTAAGACTAGAGGGAAAGCAGCTAGTCATCACCACCCACCGCCAACTCTTGGGCTATTCTTTTACCAACGAATAGCGGATTCGCCTTAACATTACAACGCCCTCACGGCTGAAAGGCCAACATATTTGATGTGACGGGGATTCGAACACGCGACCCACAGATTGCGAGTCGAGCACTCTACTGGCCATGTCGGTCTACATAAAGAAAGAACAACAAAACACGATTTGCTATGGCGTACAATATTATTGTCAAGAAAATAATAATGTTTGTAGATCATTACTTTTATTGCAATCGAATTATTTATGAAATATTTTCATAGTATAATTTTATAAGATGATGATTTCAAATGTTGTTGGGCGGTAATTTTTATTAGTCAAAACAAGATATAGCCTCTTATGTTCACCGTACATGTATAAGCACTTATCAAAAGATTTTCAGGTTACTTTTACAAGAACATACTCTAACAAAACCTATACAGAACAGGAGCAAATCAGGATAACACACATTGGAATGCTGTTTATCGCAGATAAACGTTTCAGAAAGACAATTGGGTCATGTATGGTGCGGGAAGTTTTTAATATATTAAAGATTATGGGAGCCTTTCGGAAAAGACTTTAAATAATAATTAAATTTTTCATCTACAAAAGTATTATTTCTTAAGTTCTTATCGCAACAACCACTTTGAAATACCGTAAAATTTGTGTCATCACAAAACATATACAACTGTTAATTAAACTTTGTTGTGCGTTTCAAAACCATTAAAATACAC
The DNA here is from genome assembly GCF_000517525.1 of Limulus polyphemus. Taxonomy (NCBI): domain Eukaryota; kingdom Metazoa; phylum Arthropoda; class Merostomata; order Xiphosura; family Limulidae; genus Limulus; species Limulus polyphemus. Next base: position 76,116 of record NW_013668554.1, read on the forward strand.
ATATAAAAATCAGAACTTTGTGGTATAAAAAGAAAAATATATGACGTCAGAAAAACACGTAGTTTCAAGAAGGCTTAATATAAAACGATAAAACCTTATAACCCTAACGTTTTTCAAAGGTGGACCTTTCTTCCTCGTTTACCTCTAGACGAATATGAGTAACAGAAACGCATATTTGTTTTTTTTTTTTTGCATTCTATAGTGGTCCCACAGTGGTTCAGCCCTAAGTCTCTGGATTTACGACGCTAAAAAATCGGGTTTCGATACCCATGGTGGGCACAGCACAAATAACCCCTTGTGTGGATTCGCGCTTGACAACAAGTATACAACTTAATGATGTTTTATAAAACAGTTTGCATATATATCGTTACAGGAACTGTAAGTGTAAATGAAGAGGTTATTGAACAATAGAACATACAGAGTGGGCAAAAAGTCTGGGCACCCCCTTGTTTAAAGCTCATAAGTTAACGATTTTAGTTTTTCTCATTTTAGTAATGATTTTTTTTTCTTTTTCAGGTTTATTAAGGGTAAAGATGGTAGACACAAGTAACTATTCAATAGAAGAAGGTTTAGTCACAAGTGTATGGGTATACAAGCGGAATTACACAGGTTAAACATTAAAAGAAATAAGATCTGACTTCTGTGTAAGATTTGGAAAGGAAGTGCCTAGTGTCTCATAAAAGAACTTATGAGATATGTAAATATGTCAGTATGGAATAAATTCTTTCTTTCATGTACACTATCTTGTATTTAAGGGTGGTGCCTAAACCTTTTACTCATCCTGTACTCTAATTTTAAACTTATTATTTTCGTGATTTGTTACTATTCTAAAAAAATGTTCGAGCTTTATGTATCTTGTAGAGAGACAAGTTTATATCATTATCAGTTAAATGCTTTTGTTTCGCATAAAGAAAGAAGCATCAATAACCAACACTGAATACCAGAGTTTTTTTAAATACTAGAAAAACATTATACAATCTAAAGTTAAAATAAACCTGTCCACATTTTTTTTCTCATCTCGTTTTCATATTTTATCTTTTTGGACGAACATCGTTACTAAGTGGTATTTGAAATTACATTGTTATTTTTTTTAACATATACAACAGTTTGATAAAAGGTATCATTTAGTATAGTTTCTAGGACGTCGTCTAACAATCAAACATTCAAGATAACGCCAGGTTAACTCGTACTTGGTATATACATAATGTCCCCCCCCTCTTTTTTTGTTTTTGTTTGCAACTGAAGGTCATGTGTTAGAACTCATTATATTAATTTAGGTTTAGTATCCAGTCTATTTGATTAAATTTATTTGACAATACAATCTCCAGAATGTCATCATATTCATATTGATTTCATAACTTGTTAGGATTAAATTACCGTCCTTCGAGTAGCAATCTGTAAAATTTCATCACGTTCATTTGAATGTTAAATATCGGATATTACTAAAATTCCTTTGAGTTTATAAACACTAGTATTAACTCATGCATAGGGTTGTTCACAAGTTATAGTAACAGTTAGCAAATTCCACAAAATGCAGATGGCACCTAAAAATTTTACCATTTCCCGGAATACTGCATTACAGAATTCCAGACGCAAATTTCTCACAATCCGCAGTGATAAAAGATGTAAGGCACGAAATTTTAGCGTTACGAAAAAAGTAAAATTTGTAATGTGAATCTGTATCGGTAAAAAAGGAAAATATCATAAAATGTAAGGACAACAAAGGACCTGTTAATCCATCTAGGCCGTCCCATTCGTTAAAATAAAATAAAACACTCAAAGTTATCCCTAATCAATCAAATATTTATCAAGATTTCCTTTAAGCTCTCTTAAATGTATTGCATACACCACATCTGAATGCAACTCATTCTAAAGGCCAATCACCCTGTTAGAAAAATATAACTGTCTTAACTGAAGAAGACTCCTACCCCCGCCAAAATTTAGATTTGTGTCCCCTAGTTCTACCACTCTCACTATTAAATACGAAAAATATAATAAGTAAATACTATCAATTCACTTAACAATCTTAAACACTCTATTCAGGTCCATATTAACAGTTTCAGAGATCTTAGCCTGTCCTCGTAGGACAACCTTTTCATCCCAGGTATCATTTTCGGACTTCTCCTCTAAATCCTTTCCAACAGTTCAATGTCCTTCCCAAGGTAAGGAGCATAATCATTTGCCATAAAGTAGAATTTCAGGTTTATTTGTGATTCGCTCGCCTAAATTAAGAAAAGGCCCTTCTAGAATCTTTATTAACTTCTGTCTCAGACCTTCCAAGTTTGTCACCCCTATTATAAATCCTCAAATATGAGTTATTCCACGACTGACTACTGGCTGCACACTGGAAGTAGTGAAGAAAGTGTAACAGGCACTACAATGAGATAAATGGAGCATTACAAATGATATTGTTACGACAGCGGAAGTCGTGTGACGCTGGGAGCATGCGCGCTAGAGTTTCTCGAAATATCGGGGAACCCCGCGAATGTCCGAGTGTTTGCTAGATGCCCTCTTTCTTAGTTTTTTAAGCCTGGCAAAGAAAATCAGCGATATAGTTAGATATAGAGATAGATAATTGAGTCAAGCAAACAGTATCACTGTGATTTATAGCGTGTGTTATAAAAGTTGTTCAGTTTAGAGTGACGAGGTACGTACTCACTGTGAAATTACTGTGTATTAAAAGTTTGTATCGAGGAAAAATAAACTGGTGTAATCAAGAAAGGACTTGTATCGTTGAAGTTTCTCGGAAAGAATTTATACCGGAAATTAACAAACAAGCAGATGCGCAACAATATCTGTTTAACATGCCAGGATATACAGTCAGTGTCATTATCACACATCTCATCAAATAGAGGACGCTCACAAGATAATAAGGAAATAAGTATGAGACCTAATGTACATGCGACAAAATACATTTACTGACATTTGCAATACATATAATCATATATAATTATTTATTCACACAGTCAACTCTAGATTGTTAAACAATAATTTTTGTAGCACATGTAACTAAGCACCTTTCATTGAAGTCGATTCCTTCTCAATATTCCATTCGTTAGTTTCGAAACAGTTTAAAATAATATTCTCTATGATAATGCTATGAATTCTACAATACAATATGTTGTTGTAAATATATTTTTCGTTGGGATAGTTCTTTTAAATTATGTGGTGAAAATAAGGCTAAATGCAGTCCACGTAAGTTAATTAATTTTTTCCGTAACGTTCTGTACTTAAGTGGTAGTTGTACATTGGTGTAATTTCTAAGCCTAAGTTTACAAATGATGTTTAATCGAATATACCTTGCTAGCAGTACTATGACTAAAGTAAAAATAAACTTGTATAATTCCATGGCTAATCGATCAAGTAACTAAAAGTACTTGATAACTAACTCTGATCCAAATACTTCACTAAAACTAAATACTTAACTCAATGACGGGCATTACGAACTAAACACTGACTCAATGCCTCACCGATCCTTATATTTACAATGTAGCCTTATTTCTAGATACTTCAAAAAGTTACTAACTTTTAGTGACGTTATCTAAAACATCCTTGGCCTGCTTTCACAAACTTACTTAATCTTAACGTCATATGCATTCTAGCTAGAATTTAAATTAAAACATTGAATACATAGCCATTGCATAGACATTGCCCTCTTCCCGAGTTACGATGTTCCTTGAACAATCTAGTTGTAAAAAATAAAACACTACACTAAACTGTTCATTCACCAAGTCTCTTTGGTGATTTTTTTTCTTCCGAGTTTCATAGTATTACAGATGTGATGATTTTTTGTCCATGTTTTGTCACTGGCTGTTCTTTCGCTTGATGAATTCCTCGTAGGTAGTTGGTCAAATGAAGTTACCGTAGGCTCTATCTTTGTTTGTCTTCTGGAAGTGGTTTCGAAGGAAACCCTGTGCTCTTTAACAGGTTGAGTTTCCACTGAGAAATTCATCTCTAAAGTTACTAATCTTACTGTTCTTTCATCAACGAGCTTCCAAATATGATTACAGTGGATGACCTCTAGCTTGGATAGCCTATCTTTCTGAGTTCTGAAAACTATAATATTGATTCTTTTCAATACAACACATGGCCCTTCCGAGCGCCTGCTTAACTTCAAAGTTCATCCTTTCTTGCAGCAGCGATTGTATAGCCATATAATGCCACCTCGATGGAAATCAGTCTTATAAGCATTAACATCATAGCGACGTCATTTTATTACCAACTCATTTAAGTCTTTCCCAGGTAAAGTAATATATGACATCAATGGTGTTCTATAATCTTTCCACATATTCTGTGTAAGACTCTTCTGGTTGACTATTCTCCAAATGAGAGTACAAATGGTCCATTAGCACAGTAAGTTCTCTCCCAAACATTACATAATACTATATGATAACTAAACAATACCAGTGAAAGATCTTCATCCTATGCTTTCTGATGTTTGTCCACATAAATGTGTAACTGTGTGGTTATATCTCTTCACCATTCTGTCAGAAGATTGATGAAAGGCTGTTGTTCTTGTCATTTTGATCCCAAGGATCTGACATATTTCTGCAAATAGGGCTGATTCAAATGTCCATAGGCATGCCAAATCTTGAAACAAATTCATTGACGAGTTTCATTGCTACAGTTTTGTTTTCTGGTTAGAAATATCATATGCTTCTGGCCATAATGTATCTATTCCCACTGTGGTGAGGAAAGTAACTCTCTCAGGTGGAGTTTCAACACAAATACTGCTGTAATTGCCCATGCTGCTTCTTTCATGGACCTTTATGCCAACAAGATTGTTCATTAGACTTATACCAATTCTTCACAGATCCCTAGCACTCAACTCAATACAAGCACTCTATTACTTTTTCTAGTGTCATCTTAATACCTAAGTGTTTAGCTGTTGAAAGGTTGTGGAGATAATGGATTGCTGCAGTATACAGATATTATGGAAGTACTGACTATATTTGTTGCTTTTGTCCACTAATATCGTCCCACTTTAGACATAATAAGTCATCTTGTAGGCATAATGAATCTCACTTTGCTCAATACACCTTTATCTTTGGGCTAAATGGAGCACTTTTTATCATGAGGGTTTTATTACAATATTCTTGATCCACTGAAAAAATTAACTTCAAACTCGTACCTTTCGCCTGAAGATCTTTCAGTTGAGTGTTGGACCACATTAGTCTTTCATCATTACTTATGTGTGTCATATCGTGGATTATACTCTGCCATACATTAGGTTGGTAGCATTTATAATCTTGTGTTTCTCTCTTTTCACAGTGTTTACATTTTTGAGCAATACATGGTCTTCAGGATAATGCATTTCTATAGTTCCATTCAGGATGATGCACAATGATAAAGTTGTATTTCTGAAGTTTTGGAGCCATCTTTCTATCTGGCCTTCTGGGTTGTGAAAATTCATTGGCTATATTAATTGCTAAATGATCTGTCAAAAGTGTAAACATCTTCCCATATAGATAATGATGTAAATGACTTACGGTTCAAACAACTCCTAGTAGTTCTTTTTAACTTGTACAATACCTCCTTTCTGCACCATTCATTGCCTTGCTATAGAAGGTAATCACACGTTATTTTCTGTGTTGTACTTGTGACAAAACTGTTCCCACTACAAAATCAATAGCAAATATATCGAAAACGCTGATACAGGAGAATTGGTAATTTTTTCTTCAGTTTGTTGAATTCTTGTTTAACAATCCAACAAAGTTTATTTGGCTTTTCAAATAATTTGTGTAGAAGACGAGATATGTCAGATATTGGTTTTACAAAATGACAATAGTAAGAGCACAGTCCAAGAAATGCGCTTATCTCACACAGGTTCTTTGGTGTTTGCCAATTCTGAAAAGAGTAAATCTTTTATGAATCTGTAGACGCCCCTCTCTGTTGAATATGTGTCTCAGGAAATTCACCTTTTGGTGGAATAATTCACACTTTTTGGTTTCTTTGTTTGTTTTTGAATTTCGCGCAAAGCTACACGAGGGCTATCTGCGCTAGCCGTCCCTAATTTAGCAGTGTAAGACTAGAGGGAAGGCAGCTAGTCATTACCACCCACCGCCAACTCTTGGGCTACTCTTTTACCAACGAATAGTGGGATTGACCGTCACTTTATAACGCCCCCACGGCTGAAAGGGCGAGCATGTTTGGTGGGATGGGGATTTGAACCCGCGACCCTCAGATTGCGAATCGAGTGCCCTAACCACCTAGCCATGCCGGGCCCACACTTTTTGGAATTCACCTTAAGGCTCTCTTTCCTCAACTTATCCAAATTTGTCCTTAGATCTTTCCATGTGCTATTGTGTAAATTAGTCCGCTGATCCAGAGTAGTTTGCACAAAGCACTCTACATTAATCATTGAAATGTAGCAGGTGCATTACATAATCCAATTTGTAACACAAAAATTACTACAATCCATTTCCTAAAGTTAAAAACAATTTTGATTCAGATAGAGTATCCAAAGTAGAGCCAATCCTTGACAATGGGTAAGCATTTTTCTTTGTGACTTCTCTCAACTTCTGGTAGACAACACAGAGCCTTGTGGATCATTCTTCCTCTTCACAAGTACAATAGGAGATGCCCAAAAACTATTACTTGGATCTATCACTTCTTGATACTTCATGACTTTGAACTCTTTGAAAGACTTGGCGTGTCTTAAAAATGGGTGTCATCTGGCTAACTGACATATTGGGCTGCATTTCCAGTATCAATCTTGTGAGATATCTAACTTGTTTAACATAAATCATAAGGTCTACTGAAGAAGGTGTATTTATATTCTATGAGAAAGTTGCGTAAACTCTGGCATTGATCAGCTGTAAAACCTCCACATCTCTGGTCATACAGCCTTTTTTTTTTAAGTGAGGTGTTAAGCTGTTCTTATATAAATATTTGACATCAGACTTCTTATACCTTTCTTCAAAGGCGATTACTTCTGATGTTGTTTAACATGAAATTATTACCTGTAAAGCCTCAATCTTGCAATGTACCATTCAGATTTAACTCAAATTCTATGATTTGTTGTAGCCATGACTCTAATTGTGACAGCTTTATTCTCCAGATTTACGAGAGGTCTATCAAACATTAAGTCCATCAAAACATACTGGAGTGTTTGGTTCTATTATGGCCCAGTCACTACATGTAAATTCATTTTTAAGAAGTCATGAAGATTTCACTTCACTTCTTGGTGGTGAAATGAGTGTTCTCCTTGGTGTTGTGGGAAGCTCAACTTCTGGAGTAGTAATTTCATGTAGTGAACAGAGATTTCCTAATCATAGACTGTGAAGCTAACCTAACCTCGTATCCATGTTGCTTCAGGAAGCTAGTTTCCAATCTGCACTCTTCCTTGCTATCAACCACCCACACATCATGAAATGTAGAGAAGCTTACTAAAGTAAGGGTAACTTCCAATTTCACTCATGCTGTTTGCATCAATCATCTTATTTTACCATTGCTGGAGGCAACTTTCCACCTTTCATTACTGAATTGGGCTGAGCTATTTTAGTTATAGAACCAATGTTGATCAATGAACTATTAGGCTTTCCACCAATAAACCCTCTGAGAAGTGGACTGATTTCTATGAATGATAAACTTTTATTTCATTCATAAAACTGAGTATTCTCATCTAAACTTTATCCCATAAGTCCAGCTGATTCATGTTTTTTAATGTCCGATTAGAACTAATCATTTTAGTTCTTCTCGACTAGCATCAGTGGAAGTTGATGTTTCAATACTACCCAATTTAATGATCCCATAACTTCGATATAGTGTCTTTACTTGTTTATTTTCAACTTTAATGGATTCTAGTTCCATCATCAACTGCAGAGCTTCCTTTAAAGCTGTACACCTTGGCTTCATTATAATTTGCATATCCTTCTTTGCTATGGAATTTATAAATTTGTAATGTTCAATGAATCCATTATTCCATGAGGAGCATCCAGATAAGATAATTGTGCAAATTTTTTCAGATCTTCCTCAAGTTCGAATAAGGTATCTTCTTTCCTCCATACCATATTCCAGAACCTTGCAATGGATCTTCCTTCTGATGTGTCACTCAAAAATTCTCAGCTAGAAGGTTACTTAATGTTATCTAAGTTGTCGTTTTAAATGGATAACAAGATGAATAGCTTGTTTTACACTATTCCAGTCCTTTCACTCTCAAACCGATTTCAAATTGAGCCTAGTATGACTCCCATGATACCTTTCCATTGGTTTATTTTTTGACTGATGTTGAACTGGCCAGATAAATTCTGGAACTTAATTTGGAAGTGTCATGGAGTAGTACGTGAAGATTCTTCAGTTGAAGATGGTATAGTATAGGGGTAATATGTGTAAACTAAATAACTTCTCTTATCTCCTATTTTATAGAAAATGGTGTTTTAGGCTGGAACTCTTAGACTGATGCAGAAAGAGTTGTGTCTGGTTTAATCTTTGCCTTTAATAATTTGTTTTGCAGATGTTTTATTCTATCACTGGTGTTCTTTTCTAGCATGTTAATTTCTCTGTTTATTTCATTAAAGTTTTTATATTGTTACGACAGCGGAAGTCACGTGACGCTAGTAACATGCCATATTCTCGAAGCTTCGTGAAGCCTCGGGAGGTTACTAGATGTACGGTATTCTTTTATATAAGACGGTCAAGAAGTGACGGCAACAATGTAATGGGTAATTGAACTGCGGACAGAGAGACGTATTGTTGAGTCGAGCACGTGAGACGTTCGTTGTGAATTATAGCGTTTGTTATAGCGCGACTGTGGAAATTAAGTGTATCGCAAAGTTGTATTCAGAAAGAATAAACCAGTTTTATTTAAGAAAGGACTTGTATCGCTAAAGTTTCATCGGAAAGAAATTATACGGGAAACAAACCAACGACCAGAGATGTAACAACAATAACTATAAATGTTAGGTTTTGTATATCAGTTAAGAAATTTTATTCTTCAGATTTTTTCCAATTATTTGAAACCGGAAAGAATTTTTACGGAAAATTAACTAACGAACGGAGGCGTAACAAATTAGTGTTAGAAAGTGGGATAAAAAAAAAAAGATGGAAACGAGAAGAGGCAAATCAAAGTACAGCTTAGCAGATTTGATGGCAGCAATACAAGAACAAGAAAAGAAACAAGAAGAACGAGAAAAGAAACAAGAAGAGATATTACAACAGTTGTTGGAGGAAAAAGAAAAGAAACAAGAAGAGATATTACAACAGTTGTTGGAGGAAAAAGAAAAGAAACAAGAAGAGAGATTACAACAGTTGTTGGAGGAAAAAGAAAAGAAACAAGAAGAGAGATTACAACAGTTGTTGGAGGAAAAAGAAAAGAAACAAGAAGAGAGACAACAGCAGTTGCAAGAAAACCTGCAACAGTGGCAGCTTTACTGACATTCATATCTGGGATACGACTTCTAACAGGACTGAAGATGTCTGCATTAGGGTTTAGCTGCGGGCTCTGGAAGGGGCTTGCCATTGTTTGGGGCTGATTAAGTCGATGGTTAATGTATCATCCTTGTGTAAAAGACAATAAATCGTCCTTTAATGTATCTAATTCGCTTTTAAATTTACTAATGTTTTCCATTTGTACTTCTTGCCACTGTTGTTGACTTTCCTGTAGTTGCTGCTGACTTTCCTGCAACTGTTGGAGACTTTCTTCCTGTTTCCTTTCTTGTTCTAGTTGCCACTGCTGTAATCTCTCTTCTTGTTTTTATTCTTTTTCCTCCAACAACTGCTGTAATTTCTCTTCTTGTTTCTTCTCTTTTTTCCTCCAACAAATGCTGTAATTTCTCGTTTATTTTGCTGTTCGCTAATGCAGACATATTCAGTCCCGTTAGAAGTCACATCCCAGATATGAATGTCAGTAATAGGAGTGATCCAGTGCGAAGGAAGCCACAGGAATTCGATGGGAAGGCACCGTGGGAAGCATATAGAGCACAATTCGAGCTACTGGCAGAGATGAATGGATGGAAAGCTGTATATCTGGCAACGAGCTTGAAGGGACAACCACTGGAAATACTTGGACAGTTGACAGCAGCCGACAGACACAACTATAGAACACTGGTAGAGGCCCTGGA
>NW_013668554.1:86186-87735 GCF_000517525.1 Limulus polyphemus
AGTGAATTAGATACATTAAATGATGATTTATTGTCTTTTATACAAGGAGGATACATTAACCATCTAATTAACAAGCCCCAGACAATGACAAACCCCTTCCAGACTCCGCAGCTAAACCCTAATGCAGACATATTCAGTCCTGTTAGAAGTCACATCCCAGATATGAATGTCAGCAATAGGGGTGATCCAGTACGAAGGAAGCCACAGGAATTCGATGAGAAGGCACCGTGGGAAGCATATAGAGCACAATTTGAGCTACTGGCAGAAATGAATGGATGGACAGAGGAGCAGAAAGCAGTATATCTGGCAACAAGCTTGAAGGGACAACCACTGGAAATACTTGGACAGCTGTCAGCAGACGACAGGCACAACTATAGAGGGTTGGTAGCGGTTCTAGATCTCAGGTACGGAACCCAAAATCAGTCTGAAGTCTACAGGGCTAGATTTAGGACGAGAGTCCGTGCTAAAGGGGAGAGCCTGCAAGAGTTGGCACAGGACTTTGAAAGCATGGCACACAAGGCCTACCCAACTGCACCACCCGATCTCTTCAAGTTGTTACTGAGGGATCAGTTTGTAGATGCCTTGGGCAGTCCACAACTGAAAATACAAGTGAAGCAAGCACACCCCTGTACTATGCAGGATGCAATGGCCAGAGCTCTTGAATTTGAATCCTACGTTAAGTCCAGCACAGAGGTACCAAGGTTGGTCATCAGGATTCAAGGCCAGAAAAGGTCATCTTTCAGAGAAGTTGATCACGAATCTTGCGTGTCATCATATTTTGGCGCTGCTTTGCAGGTGTAGATGCGTATGTTTACGTATGATAATATAGGTATTAGAAAATTATATTTTATTTAAAGACAAATAATCTTTTATTGCTTCAGATCTATTCAAAATGCCGCCTACCTAGAAAATAAACTTTGTACCTGATAATACATGGAAAATGGATGATCTCTACTGTATTCTGTATGAATAATACAAAATTCCTTAAATTCAATAATGATCTGAATGACATACCTCTTGCACATGTGCACCAATTTTCTCTAAGATTTGTCTCAAAGAGGCTCAAATTTTGACAGTTTTGTCTACAGGATTGAAGGGATCAAGTTATTATTGATTTGAAAGATACCAAACACTCGTAAAAGAAAATGCACAAAGCAATGAATTTATGAAGTTGATCCTATCCTTTGATTAGCAATAGAGATACTTTATGTATCCAAAATATTTGCATTAAGTCATTTGTTATACTAACATGTACATCTTGAATCAACGCTTTATAATAGTTAATTTTTAGTTCTTTTCATACATCGCAGAAATATTACTGAATTTATTCGAGAAAAGCATACATAAATTATCTACACCAGGGGTTCCCAAACTTTTTAGAATCGCGACCCACTAATCATGACCACAGCTTATGGCGACCTACTCAAATTTACTGGGCAAAAACATATGAAAGAATATAAAAAATATTATTTATTCATATTCACGTATTTCAATTACATTTAAAAATACTCATGTATTTTCAATAACATTTCCAGAACTTATAAATGCT
>NW_013668554.1:87891-91477 GCF_000517525.1 Limulus polyphemus
GCGTCCTCGGATAAATCAAAAAGTTCTTCCCCAGCTTTTGTCGATATCCCACTCGTTATGTCAGGCTGAAAGGGGTCCATAATCCATTTTTCTCTTAGATATTTTTCATTTCTTTAAGGAAATAAAACTCAAAACTCTCTTTCAGCTTATTCAAGTGTTCAGATATCTCAATGATTATATCATCATCAACTTTTGCTTCATTCAGCGTTTAATCGAAGCTAATGCGTAATTCTAGTATAACTTTTTACGACCCACTTGCGACCCACCCGCAGTTTGGGAAACGCTGATCTACACTATATACACCTGATTGATAGCATTGTAATGGAAGGGTTAATAAAATCCAATAAACGGTGGAAAGATGAAACTAAAGGCGTAAATCTGGCGAATTGATTTTCATTTGGTTTCACTTTTGGCTTTTATTTCAAAGATTCTTGCCTTACTTACAGAGTCGGAAGATCACATATGCGACAAGTATTGTACCTACTAGAAAATTAACAAGTGAATATTTGTTTAGCGTCATTTGCAAAGTTATGCCTATCGTTAGTTACAAGGAACGTTTATAATTTGTAGTTCTTGCAGTCAAATAAATCAATCCATTCTGTTATCATTAGTGCATTGTGTATCTGTTATCATTAAACAGACTATACCAATCATTCTTATCTCCCTCCTCTCCTGATGGCTTAAAAATGGACAAATTAAGAGGAATATGGAAAACAAAACAACAACAACAACAACAAAAAAAAAGATCTGCAGCTTAAAATTTTTTTTTTGTTTTTATTCTTCTCACAAATTTTAGGCCTATTGGTTTCTAATGCTTCGCTAACTTTTGGCGTTTAAACCGTAACTTGTAAAATATTATATTGCATAAATAAATAGCTTTTCCGATATTCTTTTGTCTCTCGTTGTCCAACCCAATTGTAGAGTTCTGGTATTGAACGAAAGTGACTTATTGGGGACAAAAGATACATCTGAAACGCTATTTTTATACACCTCTGAATCCGAAATAGGCTAATTAAGAGGAATGTGAAAATAAAATTCAGAATACATGATTTTCATCACAAAGATTCTTATTATATTCTCAGCTCATAACTTAATTGGACACTTTACACGTCGTTTTAGTTTTCTTAAATTTCACCGCTTTCTTAATTACCTGAACCTTCAACAGGTGTTTCTCAGTTACTGAGAGGAACATTTCGAAATACAACGTTTAAATGGACTTATTTGTTGTAAAACTATAAAGGGCACATCTTTGTTGTTTTTATTGCTAGGCAACTTGTATTTCGAACTGTTACTATAGTTAATTAATTATACTTGTCATAAGACATCATAGTTAGGCCTATTATATTTTTAATACTTCATTCTATATTCAATTTTTCGTCCTACAGTTTTTGAAGGCTCAGACAGTTTGAGCCGAAAGCTTGTATAATCAATGAAAAGTAAAACAACGCGTAGACTGCCCAATTAAGTTTCAATATAAACAATCTTGTTGTTATTGAATAATCCAAAAGATATTTGACAAAGTCAGTAAAATGACGAAAATTGTGTTCGGATGTTAAACGTATAAGATGTAGTTCACATAATAAAATTTTAATTTAAAAAATGATTTATTCTTGCCAGATAGCGCTACAAACGTAACTTTTTAATAGGAATGTTTATCCGAGTATCGTGTAATTTAGTAGCAACTGTAATTTGTTATTGTATGTTTAGATGTAACAGTATTTTGGTTGCCAAGTTGTGTCATTAATGATATTCTGAGATGTAAAAATAAAATAAAAAGCAAACGTAATTTTTGTTATAATTTAAGATGACGGTAAGGGTATAGGTATATAAAATAGTCAGCCCAATAAAAGTTCACACGCTGGATCACTTGTAGCTATTGCGTGCAGCATGTGCTCTGTGTCTTCACATTCGTTCTCTCATGTTTGTAAAGAGCGTCACGTGAAAGAAAGCTGGAGCGTGAACAGAACTATGGCGACGGGAGGTGTAGCGCGTCTGACACTTGTTCAGATATGTCTAGCTTGTTGTATGTTTTTAGAGAATTGCAACCTTTTCAAATCAGGTAGGAATGTTTCCCTTTTACAATTATTATATAGTTTAGGACCAGTATGTAATGTAAGCTTTTTCTTCTTGTCTTTGTAAAAAACGTCTAAACAAGTGTGTCAAACTGAGCACGATTTGATACAAGTACGTACGTACTGTTTTTAACCAAGGCGCGATGTAGTTGCGTATCGTTCTGCACCAGGCGAGCGAATGATCATTGCACGGGCTAACGTTTAGGTAAGTGTTTGTAAAATTCGTGCGTATGAAACTTAAAGGTTAAGGCCATGTAACAAGATCAACTTCGAAAATATATATTTTGTTGTTGAAGAAGTTAATAATAATTTCGGTTGCCTTGATTAATTTGTTGTAATCCTGTAAAATATACGATGAAATGTAATATTAAATCATTAACAGGTGTAAAAAATTAAAATTTCCAAGGAAGTAGCTCTAAAGTTAACATGATAATGATTATCTTGGCGATATAATTAATATTGAGCTAGAAACTATGGGAAATGAAGACTGAGAAAAATAAAATAACTGGTTTGATGAGGCTTTTTCATCATAGTTCTATACAACATATTACATGTTTTTACAAGTTTATTTTTACAGTGATACATCTCTTTGGGCGACTTGTTGAAGATAATTTAGATTAAAATTTACCAATAGCGTTATTGTGGAATGAATAAGAAAAAAAAAGGAAAATTGTACCTTGGGTTTCAATTTGAAACATTTTAACATTCAGTCAAATAATAACTTATATGTACGGACCTGAGTGAGATATTTATGAAATTTTAAAAATAGTTAAAGATTTGTAAAAAAGCAAGTAGTGTTGTTATCTGGAGAAGACAAATGATATTAACCATACTGTGCAAGAATTCGAAGTTAGCAATTTGATTTAGAAAAGTTGAACTCGTTACCTAGTTGTATTCACCATACCCTTATTATCTGTTTTATTTCTTTCATGAATATTCAGTCTTTAATTTTGGAAGCATGGATTGGATTTTTCAAGCCAATTTGATGACATTAAAATACCTTACAATTCCCTGATTTGCCCAAACTAGGTGTTTCTCTCTAGATCGTGAGAGGTCTTTTTTTTAGGTATTTATAAACAATATATGATAAATTAATATATAATTTTGCACACATTGGTGCACGTGTATACCAGCTTTAAAAACAGCTTCTTAAACACAGTTGAGAAACACAGCCCAAATGAGGTGTATACTCAGTGTAATCGACCTTAAACAACGAATATACTGGTTCTACCATTTAAGTTCGTAACCTTGAACGTCCACAGTTTATGATATTACAGCTGTTCATCATAAAGCAACACGTCTTGAGGAAGAAATATCTACGTTTTTGTTATATCATTTTCTTTTTCCCCTTCTTTATTTTAGGTTATAAGTATCACCATTTTATTTTTCCAAGAGAATGTTGGCATCCTAATTCCGGTTTGACTCAAAAATATGAATATATAATACATATACATATATATATATATATATATATATATATATATGTACACGCGCGCGCGCGTGTGTTTGGCACA
>NW_013668554.1:92448-96420 GCF_000517525.1 Limulus polyphemus
GTGCAAGAACTCAGCTAACAGATGTTTCCGCATATAAAAGCTATCTTAAAGTTTATGAGGACAAAAAGTGTTCGAAATTGGTGAAACACACGTCTATAACAAAAATGTTATTATTATTTGCAACGTTTCGGGCAGGAGCCCTTCGTCAGGCAGTTTAAACCGGGTTACATAGATTTGATTGTTTGTTTGAAGTTAAAAACAAAGCTACACAATGGGCTATTTTTGCTCTTTGCCACCCTTGTTAACTTGACACCGCCTACACACATTTCCCTGACCATCATTATTATCATTGAATTACTATTTTAATTATTTTATCATTTTTAAATATTACTTTTATGTGTTATTTTTGTTATAGACGTATGTTTTACCAACTGTGAAGACTTTTTTTCAATATTTTCCCTTCTACTACAGTTATAGTAATGTAATAGTGACGTATATGATTTTGTTTATACCAAAAACTTTACAGATTGTAGGTTTTGTCTGTTTGTTTTGAATTTCGCGCAAAGCTACACGAGGGCTATCTGCGCTAACCGTCTCCAATTTAGCACTGTAAGACTAGAGGGAAGGCAGCTACTCATCACCACCCACCGCCAACTCTTGGGCTAGTGGGATTGACCGTAACATTACAACGCCCTCACGGCTGAAAGGGCGAGCATGTTTAGTGTGACGGGGATTCGAACCCGCGACCCGCAGATTGCGAGCCCTAACCACCTAGCCATGCCGGGCCTCAGATTGTAGGATAATATGAAGCACTTTAATTTAAAACGTAAATGTAAGTAACATACATTGAGTGAAAAAAAAGACGAAACATTTATAAAAAGTGACATCTCTTAGTGAAAACAGTTTTAATGAAAATATATCTCTTTAAAGAATTTGTTTGCAATGAAACCAATTTCAAGAGAAGAAGTATTAGTGATGCATAAGATGCTCTGAGCAACAAGATTTCACAGTGAAAGATATGGTTAGACAAAGATGATTTCTATCATTGGGCGTAAAAGTTCATGAGTACAATATAGAAAAGTAGCTTCTGAAAACAAATGCTCTCGTATGAAAAATAACGCCTCAAGATATGACATACATTTAAAAGATTTAGCGAAATACAAAAGAAAAACGTACATCGATATTGATATGTGTTTATTTGAGGAAAATGCGTTTGAAACGGACTAAGCTATTAATTCACGACATATTTATCCCCGTGATATGTGGAAAACACTTATGAGAAGATTACTAAGACAAACTGACGTCATGTACATAACTCAAATGTACATAAAATCATGAAGAATTTAACAGATAAGAACTGGAATGATACAACATGTTTTAGAAAATAATTGCATTAAAGAACATGAAAACTATAGAGAACTTTGGTTTTGAGGTAGGCGATACGTGAGCACTTGTCCTCAAATCTCTGTACAAATGTAAATCTTTAAGCTTCTAGTCAACTATTGTTTGCTCAACTTATAATTTGTACGAAATAGGATGTATAAGTACCATTAGTTACAATTTGAACAGTGGAAAAATAATTTGAAACAAATGAGGCGTAAAATATGGTCTATACTGTCAACAACTACGAGGTTGTAATTTATTTAGCCATACAGCTATATGTGTGTGTCTGTTGCTTCATCAGATTACGTTGTTGGCGTAAGTTACTGTATACAGGCAGATGTATAAACAGCTAAAGCGCCCATCCTTCAATATAACACGTTTTCTACGCAGTATTTTTATTAGGTGTTTTCATTATGTATAGTTCCTTAATTTACAGAAATAGCATTTTACCTACCGGAAATTGTGTATATTAAATACACCTACATAAAGACGTTACATGCAGTTCCATTGGTGAAGAAATTTGAAGTTTTAGATCTCATATATAAGTCAAGAGAAATATAAAGTGTAATAAATAGTGCGTTATTACTTGATTAACAATAGTTTATTGTTTTTTTTTCTTTTTAGCTATCAAACTTACTTGCTTTCAAAAAATATAATAATAAATTTTCTTATCGATAACTTCATTGACCAAAACCATGAAAGTGTTCATTGACCAAAACAATGAAAGTGTTCATTGAACAATGCCATGAAAGTGTTCATTGACCAAAACCATGAAAGTGTTCATTGACCAAAACAATGAAAGTGTTCATTGAACAATGCCATGAAAGTGTTCATAGAACAAAACCATGAAAGTGCCCAAGTTGCTGCAGATCTTCATTATACTTTAGGTAAACTAAACCAATCTTTTGTTCTTTATATACATACATTTACATATTATTTATATATCCGTACAATACTATGCTTTAAATTCTCTGATATTCAGCACAAAACTGCACAACAGATCATCTGAGCTGCACCGTTAATTTTAGCATACTTTGAAAAGGAACGGATTCTTATTCCAATATATATATTGAGACTGCTGTATTTCTTCTTAAATGCACTTGAATCTTATATATATAGATATATAATCTTACAATAGTATAATTAGGGAAGACGGATTGCACTTAACTGAGCCAGTTTTTTCTCATGGTCAGATTTACGTAGATATGTCCAAGCTATGGTCATTCAATCGCTTAAAAATTTATGTCCCTAAAGATGCAAATATTCAAAACATTGTTTGAAAGGAAGGTTTTTAAACACCTTTTCCAATATCAGATCGATAGTCCTTAGTTGTAGGCTGTGGAATGAAATACCATAACTCTATCAGTTTTGTTTAATTTCGTCGTTTATCTAGCAGAATGATATCATTTCAGGAAACGAATGTGTGTCCCTCTATTGCGTAAGAACATAAAGGAGAAGAATACACGCACAAAAACAAACAATTATATGTATAGGTGTAAGGCCTACTAAGAGCGACTCTTATGGATGGATGTTAATTTCTGTGTGTATGTGTTGTTGATATTGTTGCGTCAGCGAGTCACATGACTACAGTGACGCAACGTTTCTAGAACTATCATGTACTTTGGCGAATGCTCTAGTTCTTACTAGATATAGGGTAGGCGGGTATATAAAAGAGAGGAATGTAACGCGTCTGGGTAGGTAGATAGTGTGTAATTGATCTGCGGTTAGAAGTATTATTGACGTTCGTTGATATAGCGCGATTGTTGAAGTTGAGTGTATCGGTAAAGTTATATTCGGAAAGAATAAACCAGTTTTATTAAGTAAAGACTTGTGTTGCTTAAGTTTCGTCGGAACGAAGTTACGGAAAATTAATTAACACACGGAGACGTAACAATACTTAACAAACAAAAAATTCTACAGTACAGTTTTTAAATCATGATTTTCATTTAATAGTGTGACATCAAAATGATTTTTTAAACCAATTTTCAGACATCGTTTTATGCTAATAAAAATGTTACATATATCTTAAAGAAAATGCACTTGAAATAAGCATGTTTGAACATGTTTTTATTTAAGTTTCGAATAGGTTTGCTGTGTAATTTTCTAAAATTTTATATACATATTCAGTGTTTTGTTGAGTTATGTTAACAAGTGCTAAAACATGAACGACTAATTAAAACAGAAGGAAGGGTGTTATAAAGTCGTTCTGCTGTTAACAAGTGCAAAAACATGAACGATTAATTAAAACATTTGAAGGAAAGGTGTTATAAAGTCGTTCTGCTGTTAACAAGTGTAAAAATGTGACGACTAATTGAAACTTTTGAAGGAATGGTGTTATAAAGTCGTTCGGCTGTTAACAAGTGTATAAACGGTGATGACTAATTAAAACAGAAGGAATGGTGTTATAAAGTCGTTCTGCTGTTAACAAGTGCAAAAACATGAACGACTAATTAAAACATTTGAAGGAAAGGTGTTATAAAGACGTTCTGCTGTTAACAAGTGTAAAAATGTGACGACTAATTGAAACTTTTGAAGGTATGGTGTTATAAAGTCGTTCTGCTGTTAACAAGTGTATAAACGGTGATACTAATTAAAACATTTGCAGAACGACTTTATAACACCATTCCTTCCTGTTAACAAGTGTATAAA
>NW_013668554.1:97144-104887 GCF_000517525.1 Limulus polyphemus
CAAGTGTATAAACGGTGACGACTAATTGAAACTTTTGAAGGTATGGTGTTATAAAGTCGTTCTGCTGTTAACAAGTGTATAAACGGTGACGACTAATTGAAACATTTGAAGGTATGGTGTTATAAAGTCGTTCTGCTGTTAACAAGTGTAAAAACGGTGACGACTGATTGAAACATTTGAAGGTATGGTGTTATAAAGTCGTTCTGCTGTTAACAAGTGTAAAAACGGTGATACTAATTAAAACATTTGAAGGAATGGTGTTATAAAGTCGTTCTGCTGTTAACAAGTGTATAAACGGTGATGACTAATTAAACATTTGAAGGAATGGTGTTATAAAGTCGTTCAGCTGTTAACAAGTGTATAAACGGTGATGACTAATTAAAACTTTTGAAGGAATGGTGTTATAAAGTCGTTCAGCTGTTAACAAGTGTATAAACGGTGATACTAATTAAATCATTTGAAGGAAGGGTGTTATAAAGTCGTTCTGCTGTTAACAAGTGTATAAACAGTGATGACTAATTAAAACATTTGAAGATTTAAAGCGACGTGCGTGGTGTATGTTACTATATCCTTTCATGATTATTCTCGTCTTGTAACTGCATGTACGACGAAACTATTACGGTTATCTGACAGTTTTTGCTATGAAAGATAAAACCATTTATTATATATAAATTTATATTAATTTTTATCAGAAATTAGATATTTAATAAAACCTAACTGAGAGAGAGAGAGAGAGAAACACATAGAGGTAATTATCCGTACTGAAGTCGCAACTAAAGTGTTTGAAGATGAAGTAAGTAATAGCAAAACTACTATTAAAAACACGCCCCCTGTATATAGCTTCTTCGAATGTACAACCATGTTAAAAGCATGATATACCGTGATTTTGTTTGAATTCCTTTGTTACTTAATGTTCAATGTGAGGTCTGTCATCCCAAGTTTATCACGTATTATTTCATTTCAGATATAGTTTGATACGTTAAAAAAGGTACGTTTATCGAGTTTATTGAAATACTGTCTAGATGTATTATTCAACATTCATTTTTAAGAGCACATTGGATAAAAGTGTAAAATGAACAATATAAACCATTACATGCGCATTGACAGGGGATAGGTGTATACGGCAGGTACGGTCGCTTTCTCTAAGGTGCACCCATATATGTATGAAACGTATATGTGATAATTAATTTATCTAAATAAAACTTTTTGGGGAAAATTTATTTGATTGCACTGGAACTCCAAAATCAACATCCACCATTTATAGATTTATGCGTACGCCCCTCTATAACTTCGTCAGTTATATTGGGGTTGATTGCTTTTTATTTGCAATAGCTTGATTTAACGATTTAGGTAACCCTGAAGAAACTAACGAAACATAAAAGATTGATGTTGGTAGACCGTGACCTTCTTTCCACTCCGTGCAGTACACCAAGACAGATTTAGTCATGTGAATACTGTGGGAAAGACACTCTACTGCGCTGATCGAGAAATTTTATTCTTAATCTTTCATAGTAACAGAGAAAAAGAAGAAAGGAATACAGACACATAAAAAGTTTTATAAATATTATAAATCTCATTTTAGAATTTAAAGAGAGGACATATAGGTGAAAGAAAGCGCAGCATTCCTGCATCTATATGTATATATATATAAAGAAGAAATTCATAAAGTATTTTTTCTAATAATGGAAGCCCAGTTTTTTCGTGTTTCACCAGCACATGTAATCCCTGACCGACAATGTTGTGATATTTTGTAGAAAAATTATCTGTTGCAGTGTTCTTTTAAATGAATCATCCATGACTCATACAGAAAAATAAAACATGTCTGCTTTAGGGAAAAAACAAAACAAACACTGAAATATGCATAAGCTTATTTTAGGTCATATACGTGAAAGGAAACCAAACACATTTAATTTTATGAAAATCTGTAAGTTGCTGGTGATTTGTCTAAGTAATTGCTTGCGCCGTTCTTTTTAAAACATTTGATGTATCAGTAACCCTTAAAAGAATTGAGATAGGGACATACACCATGATGTACAGTTGATGAACTTTGGAAAGCTACCAAAGAAGTGGGAGTTTATTTAAACTAAAGATTTCTCAGATTCAGCATGATTTCAGATAGGAACACGAAAAATCAAAGAAAAATTATAATGGTTTAAAATTGATGTTGAAAGTCATGAACAAAATTGATAAAACACATGATGTAATAAAGTAGCTGGGTTTGACCAGTTTCTTAGTTTTTCTATAGTTTATAAAAAATAAACATAAAATGATAATTTGAAGAGGTTTTTACTTATTGAAAAATATTGATTAACAACGTTTAACATTGAACTAATAATTATTCCCGAAGTATTTTTTAATTTCTGTAATAGTTAATTCTAGGGCTTCAGGAACGTATTATTTTATAATTATTGTAAATAAGTAAACGGCACCTTTTAAAAATATATCGCCGTACTATTGGACTACATTTCAGAAAAGTAAAGAACGGATTAATGGAACTTTTTCATGTACATCTGAGAATTACTTGCTAGCTGTTTTTCTTTTACGATTATGTGTTTATGTAAACGAAAGAGTGCATTTGAAAGTGTAAATATTCAACAGTTACCTCGTTGTTTCAAATTTATAAAAGGAAAGTATCACCTAAAAATCTAATATATACTTTCAGCGTAACGTTTTTGTGTTTAAAAACATAGCTAGTGGTATTTAATAAAGCAAAGCGTATATATGTCACTGATATTGTAACAGAAATGATCATTCAGTACACATGAATTCTTTTTCGTAAGAATTACATCAATATTTGTGAATAAGTCAGAGTTTTGAAAAGTGAGAAAACATCTTTAATCTAAATATAATACTTATAAAGAATCCGGATTACGTTTCGGCTGCGTATTACGACGTACTGAAGAACTATAGGGCATTGAAAAAAATGTTTTTTTTTACGTTAGATCATTTATTTGTTTGTTTTAGAGCAAAGCTACAGTGGTCTATCTGCTGTGTCTACCGCATGGAATCGAACCCCGGATTTTAGTATTATAAGTCCGTAAACCTACCGCTGTCCTACTGGGGAATTATGTTAGCTTAAGTTGTCAATTCACTTGTCGTAGTACTGTCTATACTTGAATAATTAAAAAGGACAGTTTTCTTAATGAGATGCTTTTAGTCTTAAACATTTCGAAATAGTTTCATTATGAGCATACTATATATGCATTCCATGTAATATTAAATAATTCTTCCCGTGTTGCAGGTTTTCAACAGCATACATATACAATATGTGCTCTGCGGACTGTGGGTGAATGACATAGAGCAGCAGATATTGATTTGGTGGTGTTCCTTGATGGAGACTTTATGTACATATCGGTAAACTTATTAGCAATCTAAAGACTTAAAACAAGTACGTTTTCCCGCTCCTAGGCAGACGAACGGTATTGTTTACTGGATAATTTCTGCTATACACTTCGTTGTTCATTCACACAGAAGTAGAGGACGGACAATAGCAGCTTAATCTATAAGAATTACAATAATTTATGTTTTCTTTACAGAATCAACATTAAGTCAAGTGTTAGACTCACGGGAGCTTTACCCCTACCGAGCTTACAAGGACGTCCAGATATTCCATTACACAGTCCCGCATCAAGTCTCCTTTGCAAGCTGGGAATTTGAAGCTAATGGGAGCACCTACTGCTCCCCAAAACCCATCTCAGTGTGAGTTCTTTTCAGTCATTATGTGCACAGTAGGAGGCGTTTCAGTGTTTCAAATAAGTGTGCTTCATAAAATATTCCATTTTGGTACATATGTATTATATGCGTATACTTGTGTGTGTATGAAAATGCTTGGATCTAATAAGATATATTAATCAAAATATTTTTTTTTGATTTTTTAGAAAATGATTGCTAAAAATAGATGCAGGCATTGTATTATTTTCAATATTTTATCCAAAATAACTGCACAAAAGCGGTTCCTTTCATGGAATACTTTATCCTATAAGGTACTGTTATTAATTATTAATCTTGAATACAGATTTATTATTCCAAATAATATTGAAATTTAAGCCTCCTGTACATACTCGTAACTTGGAGTCCGTTTGGTTGCTTTGAATATTAGACTTTAAAAAAAAAGAAAACTAGGACGTTTCTTGGGTTTTTTAAGTTTTGTATTTGTATTTATGACAAAGTTACTAAGGCTATTTGTTGCCGTTCCTAATTTTGAACTACTGACCAGAGGAAAGGCAGCCACTCAACAGCACCTTACTGTCATCAAACTAAAGCATTGACTGTTACACTTATAATACACCCACAAGTTAAAGTGCGGGGAAAATTTTGTGGTAGGCCTATTCCACAGATACGAACCCGACTCACCAGCTTTGAAATCCAGAGCTCTGCCAAAGGATCAGCTTGCACCCGGTTATTACGTTATTGACAATTAATCCAAGTGTCGTATTCGTGGTCTGATGTATTTCTTCTGTATATTGCTTGTAAAAATATACTAATTTAGTGTTCCAAAATATTTCACTGTCTTTAAAGAGTTGCTAAAGTCTCACTGAGGACATTGCTGTTAATATTATTGTCAAATATGTTAGAAGTTATTGGGTAATCATACTAATTAATGATATGATTATTTTCTTTTTATAATTCCAAAACTTTATTTAAAAAGTCAAGAACGGTTAATTTGTGTAAAATTCAGCACGTGCGTTTTTGACAAGTACATATTGTACATTTTCGCTTTATTTGTTTATACCCTGAACTGCAATTTTACAGACTTTAGTATAATCTGCTTTGATTTACTTTTAGTGTTTACCATAAGGTAGATCCTTTGGGCTCATTTCACAGGTATTTGATTTCTATTTATTACGTATTATTTACATGTTAATGCTCATCTATCCTTTCCTTCAACTAACAGATAGATAGACAGAATAGAGATAGATAGAATTTTTACACAAACACTACACACGTTTAAATGTGTCAGTTTTCTCGGAGGCGAGGCTCTTCTACTAAACAAAAATCCATATTAATTAAGCCTAGGTAATTACGTTTCGATGCGTGACCCTTGGTTACTTTCAATTAGGCTTATTAAGACAGCTGTGACGCCTCAAGGGCGTGTTCGTTCCACTTTAGATATTCATTGATTTTTTCTTTCAGCTTATATGCCTACTCTCCTATGTAGCTGAAGTTATGTACTTTTCACTTCATCGTTATTTCCATTTATTTTGTATATTTTTGCTTCGTTTCATTTAATTGCACGCACTTTACAAACACTCCTGTTTACTTTTGTTGTAAATGTTAATGTTTTGTAAGAATTTAAATAGGTTTATCGTTTTTTTTAAATATTATATGATGAAATATGTATTGTTATCGATATTCTTATTCCTTCACCATTTTATTTTGTTTTTTACAATTGTTTTCTCATTTTTTTTACAGAAACAAGATGTAGGATAGAAGGGTTATTTTTATCACATGGAGACCGATATATAAATATTTTTTGACCTTCATCTTTCCTATTAAAACAAATTAGAGAACGTATTTAGCTGCTTCAATTCTCCATGACATTGTAAGCTCTTATTATGCTCCTGGTTTCCGTGTAGCTGCACAGCTTCCACAAATCTTCATCATTTAACATTAGCTCTTTGGCCTGCATTTGACAAGCAATCCGAAGGAAGTTACGCTTAAATTAAAAGAAGCCTCCGGATGTAGTGATTGATTTCACTGTTCCTGAGAATCTGTAAACCCATAATACTTGTATGCGCGCGCGCACACCAGAGTATTGTTTTCTTCTCCGTGTCTTATGTAAGGTTAGATAGCATCAATCTGGCAGTTTCTTACTTTTTTTTTATCGATTTCTACCTTATCTAGTTGTTTTTTTTTCTCGTGCGCGCCTGCCTAATGTAGATGTATGTAGATTTAAAGTGAGTGGTAATTTCCTTTTTAACGGTTTGTGAGGATAATTCAGACACTCTGACATCAGTATAAGAAATAGTGACGGGGTGTAAAGTTGATTTATCGATAAAAGCCCCTATATTAAATTCCTCAAATGCAGTCTTTAAATGTCTTACATTTAAAAGACTGTTCCTTATAAACCAAAGGATATTTCTTTGGAAAATATTTTCATTATTCCCAAAATGTTAAAATACCATTTTCATTTATTTCATTTCATGATTTTAATAAAGAAATATTCACTAATATTTATGCAATAGAAAGCAGGTAAAATTTGCTTGTTTGTGTTTGGGGTACCTGCACTGTGCCCACCACGAGTATCGAAACACAAATTTTAACGTGTAACCTCTCAAGTTTACCGCTGAGCCATTCGGAGGGGAAGATGTCAATTGGGCTAGAACGACTTGCGTTACAAAATGGCTTACCACATCTCAATCTGCCTCGCTGTTGCTTTGTTGTGAAATTTAGAACGGATTCTTTTGGAACTCACAAAAGATTCACAGATTTTTAAGAATAAAATTTGATAATATATTGGAGAAAAACAACAACACAAATTGTCAATAATTAATTTGTTCCAATGTTCTTTAGTCCATATGAACAACTTTTTGATGGACGAGGGTGGAATTCTCTATAACTGGTATAATTCAGTCAGTGACAAATTTTGAATCGAATGTAGATTGGGCTTCATGTTTATTTTTAATATTTTAAACAGCCTGTCTCCCGAATAATTCAGGATAATAAATGAGTGACATCAGTACTACACATTCTTCAAATTCTGTTTAAATATAGGTTCATTGTGTTGAGTAAAATACAACTCAAAATAACAATTTTCTTGGTGGTATCTGATAGAATTAAAAAAAAGAATAAAAGCGCCAGCACACATTTCATTAATTGATCAAAATAATTGATTAAAACAGGGATAACAAATTAATCAATCCGCAAAGTCTAACCATTTAGTGACTGAATTAAAGTGGATTCATTCCCAGTAGATTGGATTAGGCTCTTGTAGCTTAAGCTTATATGTAATTGAAAATTTTAAACTTTAGAACAAGGCAATGGAGAACCAAGAACTGATAAAAAGTACATAAATTGTAATCTCGACAGAGAGAGAGAAAGTAAAAAAAATGAAACTCATAATAACCTAACATTAATACGGAATAGGAGTAAGTTTGTAGTTTCAGAGATGTAAGTAACATAGTTCTCGAATACGCCCTACTAACCAACATAGTTGGAGAGCTACGCCCTAATAACCTTCTGTGAGTGACCCGGTAAAATCTTGTTAAGCACCATAACTAACAGGGAAAAGTTGGGATTAAAAATGTCTCTAGAATATTCTCTGTTAATTACCATCCCCACGTGAAAATCCAGCCGGACTTATTTTGTCATGGTGCACATGATTACTGACTTCATTTATTGCACGAACTTACGTGTAGTGAACAACACGTGTTTAGAAAGTTTGAACGACGTGGGAGCAGTTCTGGGTGTTAAAAGAATATATTGTGTCTTAACTCCTTAGGTTTGGTCAAAATATACAGTTGAATCACCAAGGCAACGACTTCATAATTAGCTGCAGTGGGTGTTTCTGCATTAATGCGCGCCCTCCATGTTAATAAAATGTTTGTTTTAAATAATAGTGTATATAAGATGCATGCAATGATACTATTGACCAGAAAATTAGTACAGTTGACTGGTTCTGTAATATCCATGTATATATAATATTTAAATAAGATGTAGATAATCATCAAGTTATATTACTAACCAGTAAGACAGTTAGTACAGTTGACTGGTCCTGTAATATCCATGTGTCGTATCTTTCGA
>NW_013668554.1:105887-107361 GCF_000517525.1 Limulus polyphemus
AAACCTTTTTTTGATTTACGGTATTTTCTTATTTTGATGTTTTGAGCTCTTTTGTGTTTAGAAGAATATATATAAATTTTTGAAGTATCAAATTGAATTTTTGTTCAATAAAAATCTTTCAAACACGACTGTAGCTTTTTTTCCCCAAAAACTTTGTCTTCAAAATAAGGGTGCGTCTTATATTCCGAAAAATACGGTATATATAATATTATAATAAGATACAGACAATCATCAAGTCATTCTATTGACCAGAGAAACAGATAGTACAGTCGACTAGTTCTGTAATATCCATGTATATATAATAAGATGCAGACAGTCATCAAGTCATTTTATTGACCAGAGAAACAGCTAGTACAGTCGACTAGTTCTGTAATATCCATGTGTGGTCAATAGAATGACTTGATGACTGTCTGCATCTTATTATATAGTACTAGCTGTTTCTCCCAGTCGACTTACATGGATATTACAGAATGGTCAATAGAATGACTTGATGACTGTCTGCATCTTATTATATAGGGAAACAGCTAGTACAGTCGACTGGTTCTGTAATATCCATGTATATATAATAAGATGCAGACAGTCATCAAGTCATTTTATTGACCAGAGAAACAGCTAGTACAGTCGACTAGTTCTGTAATATCCATGTGTATATAATAAGATGCAGACAATCATCAAGTTATATTACTAACCAGAAAGACAGCTAGTATAATTGACTGATTCTGTAATATCCATGTATATATAATATTATAATAAGATGCAGACAGTCATCAAGTCATATAACTAACCAGAAAGACAGCTAGTACAGTTGATTGGTTCTGTAATATCCATGTATATATGATATTATAATAAGATGCAGACAATCATCAAGTCATTCTATTGACCAGAGAAACAGCTAGTACAGTTGACTGGTTCTGTAATATCCATGCATATATAATATTATAATAAGATGCAGACAGTCATCAAGTCATATAACTAACCAGAAAGACAGCTAGTATAATTGACTGGTTCTGTAATTTCGATGGATGGTCAAAATTTGTTTTACGTATACACAGATAAAAGATTGGTATGTTTCGAAGTGCAACAACTGTAGAGATTCTTTTACCGAAAAAACAATGAACTGAATTAACATCAGTTATGGTAATGATTTTTATTTCAACATTGACCATTTTGAATCATAATACATTATGTTTCGCGTTTCTCATGTATACAATAGAGATGCCATTCGCGGAAAAGTTTGGAAAGATTGTATTACCGATATACAAGTAGAGTCACATTGTATTTAATCTATACGGATATACAAGTCGGGTCAGATTGTATTTAATCTATACCGATATACAAGTGGGGTCAGATTGTATTTAGTCTATACCGATATACAAGTGGGGTCAGATTAATACAAGTGGGGTCAGATTGTATTTAGTCTATACCGATATACAAGTGGGGTCAGATTGTATTTAGTCTATACCGATATACAAGT
>NW_013668554.1:108341-136061 GCF_000517525.1 Limulus polyphemus
GTCTATACCGATATACAAGTGGGGTCAGATTGTATTTAGTCTATACCGATATACAAGTTGGGTCAGATTGTATTTAGTCTATACCGATATACAAGTGGGGTCAGATTGTATTTAGTTTATACCGATATACAAGTGGGGTCAGATAGTATTTAATCTATACCGATATACCGCTGCAGTAGATTGCGTAATGCATCAGGTACGAAGAAATCCTCTCACTTGAAAGAGAATGTCGTCACGCAAGAACGTACCGTGAGTTACTGTTTTTCTAACCTTGACTGCCTTGATATAAATATTTTGTTTTCACTATTTTCTCACGTGAAGGGCATGTAAAGGTATAACAAAGGGTACACACACATATATGTACACATATATTTAACCGAATATGCTTTTTTTTTATTGTATTTGAATAAAAGGACCACAGTTGTTAAAACATACTTTTTTGAATGTACACTGTTTGTGGTATATCAGATGGGACAGACTATAGTGGAAATTGTATTAGGATAGCGGCACACGAAAGTCTCCATCCTTACTGTTTATGGAAGTAGCGCCTCCTTTCTAGTGTTTATATTACAGGCGTGGATCAGTACAAAACCACACACCTCAGACTACGTCTTAGTATAGCGGCACACGGAAGTCTCCATCCTTACTGTTTATGGAAGTAGCGCCTCCTTACTAGTGTTTATATTACAGGCGTGGATCAGTACAAAACCACACACATCAGACTACGTCTTAGTATAGCGGCACACGGAAGTCTCCATCCTTACTGTTTATGGAAGTAGCGCTTCCTTACTAGTGTTTATATTACAGGCGTGGATCAATACAAAATCACACACATCAGACTACGTCTTCTGTATTGATTTTTATGATGTAGCGTATAACAAAACAAACCGTTTACTTACTCATTTCCTCTGTGATCATTTTCTTTCCTTCTAAGTTTTTTGACATGAATGATGGGAATCATTCTTCTTTCTATACGTGACTTTGCGTGAAACAATTGTGGGCAAATACGTGATCCCTTTTTTTTTATTCTACGCAAAAACAATAAAAAGTTTATTATATTTAAGTGCTAACTAGCCTGATAAGGAATGAAAAAAAAACAAAAAAACACACACACACGGAGTTTTGAAAATATAAGCGACAAACAGTTACAGTTACCTGTTTTATTTATGTACCATAGATAGATATATAATGATTAAATGCGGCTGACATTTCACGTGAAACCTAAATGTATTTTCTTTAGTGTGATTGATTATATATATATTATGTGTTACCGAGAATGGCTTACTGCGGGGAGAAAATCGACAACTTTCATACCCGTGCACCAAGGAAATTGCTGTTAAGCCAATTCGTTGTGCGGATTATTCGAAAGACAGCATAGAAAACGACATTTCTATATATTAAAAAGAAACTGGCTATTGGATTGGATTCCATCGACCATTACGTGAATGGCTTCGATTAATTCATTAGTCTAATAGCGTTTTATTTCACAACGTAAGTCAAGATGTTTTTTTCTGAGCCAGGTTATTTATTACGTTGCCATGAACACCACATCAGTAGTACCGTAACATGCCAGTAACAGTTTTAATGGCATATTTAAGAAAATATGTTGACACCAGATAACAATCTACAAGTTTTGAGAAAATGCTGTCTCGTTTACATGTTATGCTTATAAAGGTGATTACTCCGTTGGACGCTAGATCGTACTTTGTTGGTATCCCCCTTTTCGGACCAGAGGGGTGATATTGATATCCCGTCGTTTTTTTCTCTTGTCATAACGGAGGTTATGTTGTTAACCATGTTGTATGAAACTTAGTAAAAACTTACTAAATGTATACAGTTACTGCTTGAAATATTCATTAATTTAATTTAGTAGTTTGTTTGTAGTTAAGCACAAAGCTACACAATGGGCTATCTGTACTGTGCCCACACCACATATATCGAAACCCGACTTTCAGCGTTATGAGTTCGCAGACTTACTAAAAGAAAATCGATAAATGTATAGTTTACAGGCGAGACTTCTCGGAACTGCGCAGAAATGAAAGTAGGAACATTTTTTCATTTTCCTTGCGACTGACATGAGATAAGTATTACATAATTCAAAAATATCAATTCTAAACTGTGTTTAGTTAAAAATTGTTGAAATCATATAATTATTATTTATTTAAAAATAGACTAGAATATACTTTCTACACAGAATAGAAAGGCAGGACAACTACAGTCAGTGTAAGAACAACTTGGAAGATCAAACTTGCCTTATGACGCAGCGCTTTAATTACATCAGTGATGATATTTTTCTTGACTGTAATGCACCTATCTGCATTACAATAATTGTTGCAAACTAGTTCATTGCTAGTCATCTATTCCTGGCCTGCCCAATCACTAGATCTTAGTCCCCAGCGAAACGTTATTGGATATTCTTAAAAGCATATTTCGACTTTACTCTCCAGTTTTAATATCCCTAAAGTAATCGAAGCATTTCCGAATGTGGAGTGGTACTATGTTCCTTTTGAAAATTTCCGGCTTTATCATATTTCGTTTTGAAACAGACATAGCTCTATTCTAAAGACTTCTGGTGACCCAACGCTCTTTAAATATGTTTTCATTTATTGACCAATTCCAGTATACACACGTATGGTGAGGAAACTTGTCTGATTGTTTCTCGTAAGTGATTTTAGAACAGTAAGGTTTACAAGTAGGTTTTAGATTAGTGTATCTCACCCTAAACATTTCGATAGTATTGAATTGATGCATTACCAAAGGTACCGTAGAAATGAGTATATACTAGAAAAGATAATTCGATGACGAGGAACCCACTTTGAGACTAATAATGGCTGGAGACGACTTGAATGGGTAATGAAGAAAAACTTTAATATAAGTTTAACATAACAGCAAATGTACAACGTTTCGACAAGGTTTTGTCATCATGTTGTTGGGAAGGTCGAAACGTTGTACATTTGCTGTTATGTTAAACTTATATTAAAGTTTTTCTTCATTAACCATTCAAGCCGTTTCCAGCCATTACTAGAAAATATAATTGTATTTTCCATTGTACTTTTAGTTTCGAAACCATTCTGCCATGAAAGTTTTTAATCTCATCCATACATGTTGCATAACGTTAGACTGTTTTAATCTTAGGTTGAGATCAATAATGTTATGTATACAAGTTTGTCATTGTTTAAAAGAGCAAGTGTTTCTATCTAACGCGCTGTGGACGTAATCATGTCATGTGATTCATTTTACTGTGACGTTCGTTTATTCTGAGTTTACACGACTACTTTGTCATAGTATTGCAGACCTGTAGGCCGTCAGTAACCAGACTGATGTAACAATAACAAGAGATGTCTTGGCTTATTCGAATCTGTAGGGATTAATGTAGGATTAGGTGATTAATAGACATAATTGACAGCTTATATGTTTTATTGGGCCTCCCTGAAACATTAATATAAAACACAGTAACGAAATTTAACTCGGCAACATAAAAGCAAATATATTTGTGGCTCTTCTCAGCTGCTGAATTGAAGTATTTCTTTACATTTAGTTATTTGTGGACTAAAACTATTTGTCAATTTTCTCTTTTGTTCTAATTTTTGTTGCCATTCAGTTTTTTGCAGTTTGGCAGCTATCCTGTTATCAATCCACAAAATGAAAGTTTCCCGGATAATTTCTTCTTCCACCGTAAGGACCTATATCACGTAACCATGCTTACGAACTCTGATCCAGTCCTTCTTAACGTTACCTGTCCGACGCCAGGAGACTGGTTTGTGGTAGCTTTTATGACAGAAAACTCTCAAAAAATAGTACAAAAAGTAAGCTACAAACACGCTACCAAATTTGATTACAAAACTTTGCAGTTTTAAAATTTTCAGACGAATTTACCCTTTATTCTGTAAATGTGCTGTTAAATTCGACTCGTTTTAATTGCTTTTGTTTCTTTGTTATTACCTAGGAGATAATACCTGTTATGCACATGGAGAATATTGCTGTAATACTGCACATTGTGCAAGGATATCGATATCAATATCTTTCCACGGTAGTTCAGATGATATCTCGGCTTCACCAACCTTTGAATGAGAATGACCAGTCATGTGGGTAGTGCTAATTGTTCTGGGTAAATACAATGTTCCTTGCAAAATAAGAAACATTGGCTTTGGTCAGTCTGGAACAAAATGTCGAAGAGTAAGCAGTTTGAAAAAAAGAAGTCTAGTAAAAAACTAGACAGCCCATCACTCATAAAAGCAAGTACACACACACACAGTATTTGTGTTAAATGTTATTACAATAGATTGTTCATTTCATATTTTATTCTGTGTCTACTCTCTTTATTTCATTCAGTCTCACAACTCAGTTATTCAGATATTTATCATTATTTCTTAATAAATATCGTGATCAAATATCTAGTTATTCTGCAGGCCTGTCTCATTGCTTTAAAGTTAATTCAGTTTTTTACCTGGATATATCACAGAGTGGATGGGAAGGAGAAATTTTTATTTTATACTACCAAAACTAATTGGCTTAAGTAACTAGAAAAACTTTGTTTCACTGTGCCAAAAATAGTTGATTTTTCCTTTTATTTATCTATATATAGACAATAATTAATATTTTTATACTGTAACTCATGTAAGAAGAAGCTTTACAAAAAGTTTCATCTCAGAAGAGAAGTACATAAGAAAAAGGACTCTAGGATATGAGAAATAATGCCTTTGTCTGTAATTCTACCAAACAGTGCTATGAAATCAAATAATTAACCACATAGTTGACTGTTGTACATTTATTTAGCCTTTGAACAGTAAGTGCATGACTGTTGTGTGTATACCACTACCTGCTTATAGTGCTAGCCTAGAGGACTTAGGATATAGCTATTTGTTAGTGGTAGTATTCCAGTTCCAGTAGTTGAAGTAGACATTTTGTAAAAAATGTAGATAGTTTTGTTTATTCAGGTGAATGGAATTAATGTTAGAGCTTCACTGGATAAGACTGTTAAACAGTTTATTCATCCAAGATATGGAATCATGGAGTTATACTAAAAGTGCCAGCTAACTGAGACTATAAAAATAACTATCTTTATTACAACACTTAACATAAACACAGTGTGTGTGTACCTGCTTGCCAGTTGGACTGAATGATGCAAGGTTTTGTACATTTTCCTTACCTTACTTGTACTCAACTGGGTTTATATGCCTTGCTTTACCTTCTGCTCATTGATTTAGATTTAAAGAAACCCTGGTTTTATATTGTTTGACTGGTGCTATACTGTGCGACAAGTTATTCTCAGAATATATACTTGAGACATTAACTTCTATGAGTATTTCCTGAACAGCCATTAAAAACATTACTAACTTAATTCTTACACAAAGTTGCATTAAGCAATGTTCTTCATGGTCAGCAATAGGATACTTGTAACTTTGAGAATAACAAAGAAAAATAAGGTAACTTGAAATACGATCAATTTAACAGTTTTCTCAATGATGTTTTATGTGAAAGCCTGCACATATTCAGAACAAAGAATTAAATTAGAATCAATCATAACACCACAAGAAGGTAGAAACTCATGATTTGTTCCTATACCACATTTTTCTGTCTTTTTTACCTCAGGCTTGTCCCAAACTGATAATTAACTTTTTTTTTTTTGTTTGAGAGTTATGGGGGTGCCAAAATAATTAACTTTAATCTTACAACCAATAAATTTTAGAATTGCAGGATTTCAAACACTTACACATCTCACAGGCATCACAACCCTTAAATAAAGATACAAGATAAATGAATAAACCCTTTAACAAAGAAAATCATAAAATTAAACCCTTGAACAATGAACATCTTACCCAGAAATATATAATACATTAAAAATGAAATTATTCATATCATAATGTACATCATTGAAAAATCTCTTTCAAAATCATGAAAATTTAAAAATAAAGCCCTTTAATATTGATAAAATGTATCAAAATACCCTTTAACCTGGAAGTGGTCAAATAAATATTCTATAAAATTATACATATTATCTTTTAACAAAACTAAAGACATGAATCAAACATACTATATAAATTAAAAGCCTTTTACAGCTAAACAAAAGTACATAATACATAAAAAAAAGGAACTCTTTAACATTGATAATAGGATACATAAAGTAAAAAAACTTTAAACGTATGTTAATCTGAAACTTTATAAAATCAATATATACACTGAACTAAATTTTTCTTACAGTTTGTTGATTATTTTATAATTTTAAAAAAATTATCTATGAATTAAACTATGTTGAAGAACTTTTGAGTTCAATGTTTGTTTATTGTTACAAAGCTATATTGTTTTTGCAACAGGGTCTTTATCATTCCTGTCAGGCATGGTTTTCATCCTCACTAAGCTTAAATCTAGAGAATTCAATAACCACACTATATCCAGGAACTTCTCTACTTCAGCACATGACATCTGACCAGTTCTACAGGTAGTGTACAGTGATATTTATTGGTTGTTATAGTTTCATATATAATTATTTTTAAAATTATTCCTTCTATGTATTTGCTGCTTTATTAAAAAGTAATATACACAAAACTCTGATTTTTTAGTAGAAAGTTTTGATCTATGAATGGTCTTAGCTTTGCAGCTTGTGATTTTAGTTACAGTGCATTGATTACACTTGTATTTGACTACTTAAGTAATTCTCCAATAAAAGATTGATGTGATTTTCTTTCTTACAAAACCTGTTAGATTTTTTACACCAAAAAATACTTGGTCTGTACGAGTTAGCATCTCCAACTGTAAGACAGAACAAGAGTTAACAGAGAATGAGTGCTCTTTGATGGTGATGGCCAGAGCTTTAGCGCTGCCTTCCTCTTACCTGTTGCCAGATGTTTCAAGAACTACAATAATCGACTGTTCAGAGTTAGAACCTAAAGTTGACTGTGCTCTTGAGATGATCCCTATAGAAGATGACTGGAACTACATTCTGATTTCTTTAGTTAGTAATAGCAGTGCAGAGTTCACTATCAGAGTAGAAATAGCAGGTGAGCCAAGAAACTTGAATACCTGTTAATTTCACAAAGATTTATACTATGTCATTTTATTTAGCTTAAAATGTGTACATTTAGTTAGGGAGTCAAGATTATTTCTCGTATGATACACTAATATTAATAAGGTCATATGTTAGTTGGTCAGTCAAAAGAGAAGAAATTGATTGTACATGGTAAACTGGCATTAAATTTAACTTCATCACTTTGGATGATAAATATATTTGCCTTATAAACTAATTAAGATCTGAATTGAAAGCAAATGTTGTAATGATTTATATTGTTATGTAGGTACTTTTGGATTATTTGGTAAAAGGAATGAAAAGTCCAGTCCATTTAATAAAAAGGAAAGCATTTTATTTCCTTTACCACCAAGTCCACTGAATGATAGGCTTAACTTCACAAATAATGTTAGTCATTTATTTGCTAATTTCTCCCATATCTCTAGTTCTTCATTGGAATACAAATTAAAAATTCACAAAACCAAAGTAACAGACTGATTTGGTAGCTAAGTAACCAATTCAACAAATAAGCCTACTTTACTTTAACTGGCATTTCTATATCATTTAAATCATATCCCAAACTCTTAAGAGTCTCAAGAAAATTCCAGAAGTCATGTGCTCATCATGTCACATTAAACTCTCTCTTGCAAACAATACAAACGTCCAAATCAAAATATTAAAAACATAGCCCACAACAAAAACTTAGCTCCTTAATTTTTGAAATGTAGAATTACCTTTGATTGTTAGTAGAAAAAGATGACCAAGATTGTTAAAAATCTACTGATATATTTGCTTTTTAGGTTGCTGTTTTAATGTTGATACAGAAGCATAATTTGTTTATGCAGGGATTATCAAAAGTAAATGATCAGAAAGGGTTTAAATCAGTGTTTACTAATAATCTATAAACTTAGCATAACTTGAAACATACTTTTGGAAAGGTGTGTAGCTCTGTTAGGTATAATTTTGAACCATAAGTTTTATCACTGAAACTCCACCAATTAGGTCTGGTGGAAAAAAAGCTACTAATCACTGTAATTAATATTGCCTTTTTTGATAATAAGTTTTTAAAATTTAATATACATATTTGTTTTTCAGTATGTGAAGACAACAAAGAAGACATGAATCAAGAACTAGTTCCAACTGTTCACCATGAGAACATTCGATCAATCCCATCTGTATTGAATTGGGACAATAAAACACTGTCTGAACTTAACTTAGAGACAGAGGCCTTTACAGCTGCCCCCTTTTTGCACAAATCATCTCATCATCCCATAATTCATTATTCAAACATCAAGGCTTCATGCTGGGATGAAGTGCCTTTAGTTCGTTACACTTTACAGAACTTAGCTTTTAAGTATGATGTATTTCCTGGGAACAATTCATCTGTACCTGCTCAGATTTATGTTTCTACAGAAGTTCCCACCCTCATGAGGTTTGATGTGTTTCCTCTTCAAGACATTGGAGGTACATTAGCTTTGAAGCTTGCTCTTCCTGCTACTGAAGTAAGCATCTAGAAACAATTCTATATTTTGTCATTTTTAATGTAGGTTTGAAAAAATTATTGTTCTATGTTTTTTGGTGGTGATGGTGGTAATTCATTTTTATTAGGAACTACTTAGCCAAATGGGAACAGGATTGGTCCATTGGGCTCACCCCTTATTGAACAAGAAATATTGACCATATTTCTGAATTTATTACATGTATCTACATGAAATATTCCAAGCTTTGAGTAAAAAAAATGTATAAATCTGTCATACACAAAAAATCAGATGTGTTACAAAAGTATTTGTACTCAAGATATGTCTGTGAATTGACAATGTCAATCTAATTCACTCTTTAACAATTTGCATATTGCACTTGTGTAAGCTCTAGATCCTCTGAAATGCATATCTAGATTTTTTTTTCAATATCCCTGTATATTGTATTTTTTATTTATTCTCCTCATTCATGAACTGTTGCTAAATCAGCAGTTTAAAGTAAAATAAATAGTTGATAACTCTAACATCAAATACATAATACCACTCTGTAAAAGGTTGTGATGTACACTTTAGGCAAGTATGAGGACAGCTCTTTGAGAGGTTATATCTTAGGTTTTAGAAAACACAAAGCTAAAAGAATAGACAGTTATTCTAATTGAGAGTTAGGTAACAACAAGTTTAATTTTGTATACTAATATTAGAAGTATTTTGA
Organism: Limulus polyphemus; assembly: GCF_000517525.1. Lineage (NCBI taxonomy): Eukaryota > Metazoa > Arthropoda > Merostomata > Xiphosura > Limulidae > Limulus > Limulus polyphemus. The sequence continues at coordinate 117,535 of NW_013668554.1, forward strand.
TAAATTGCTAGAATTGGAAGTTTATATTGTTACAACAGCGGAAGTCATGTGATGCTGGTAACATGTCATGAGATTCTCAAAGGATCTTGAATTGTCCTGGCAACTCTAGTCTGTTCCAGGCACACTCTTTTTTAGTATATAAGCCGGAGATAGATTGAAGATAGAGATAATTGAGTCAAGTGAACAGTAGGCACCGTAAGTAAAGTGTGTGAATCACTGTGATTTATAGCGTGTGTTTGTAAAAGTAGTCAAATTTAAAGTGACTAACATTTCTAGATGAATAGAGTAATTAAAGTGTTAGTAAGTGAAAAAAAAGCTAATTTACAAGAATATAAAATACTTGTAATATGAAGTTGTATTGAAGTAGGTATAAAGAAACTTTATAAGTTACTGCTATGACAAAGAGGGACAATGAAATATTTATTTTCAAGCTTAAAATCTGACATGTTACACTTGTTAAAACTGCATAAAAAGAATCCAGGAGTAGATAAAGAGGGACAATGAAACTTTTATTTTCAAGCTTAAAATCTGACATGCTACACTTGTTAAAACTGCATGAAAAGAATCCAGGAGTAGATAAAGAGGGACAATGAAACTTTTATTTTCAAGCTTAAAATCTGACATGCTACACTTGTTAAAACTGCATAAAAAGAATCCAGGAGTAGATATTCTAGTAATAATGTTGTTGTTGTAGGGTAGAAGAAAGGAACATGGCTGGAGTGTTCAACAACTTCTCTACTAGTGAAAGAATAGATTTCTAATTTGAACAATTTCTTCAAAGGTGGAGAGTAATAGAATATGAAAATTAAATTTTAATACTGTGAAGCTAAAAGTAATGCATTTGGGTTATAGAAATTTGAAAAGAACTTTCCTCTTGTGTGAGTCAAAGATAGGATTTAAATGTGATGGCTGAAAAAAAAAGCTTGAAACCTAAAGATGGGTGTTTAACTGTGATTAAAATATCTAATGAAGTTCTGAGGACTTTTATCTATAAACTTGTAGTTTAAGAGCAAGAGAGTTATTGTAGCTTATAAGGCTTTATTTAGAACACTGTGTGGTTTCATTTCCATAACTACGGGTATGATATTAACATGCTGGAAAAAGGCAAAGATGTGCTGGTAAAATGTTACAGTTTTTAAAATTCTGAGCTAAAAATAAATACTTAAAAACTTTGACTTTTTTCTGGATCATAGAATAGCTAGGGATGACGAAACTTAGATATTTAAAATTGTTAGGACTTGAATAATCTGCCGATGGGTGGTCATTATTAATGTTGCAACAGAAAGGTTGTAAATGAAAACTTGAAAATTAGGGATAAAAGATTTAACTTTTGGAAACCTAGATACAGAAAAATATTAAGAGCTTTACACTTGACTTTGTGCTGAGTATATTATTTAATTATTTTAAAATTTCATATGTACTGTGTACCCTATGTGCATGGGTGGGGGTCAAAGTGTGTATGCCAGGATTTTTTTTACAGAATGCCATTCAACATGCATTATGTATATGATGTCAGAATTATCAACTATTGATTTTACCATATGCTGCTGATTTAACAATAATTTATGCTAGAGGAGAGTGAATATTAGATACAGTATACATAGATATTGAAAAAATTATAGATATGTATTTCAGAGGTTCTAGAAGTTATGCAAATGCAATACGCAGACTGTATAATGGACAAACATATTTTACCTCTTCACGTGAACGTCAACTTGCACTTCGACGTGTAAGAGACTGAGTCAGACTAATGTCCGTTCACCAAAATATGTTAAGTACAAATACTTTTGTAACACATCTGATTTTTTTGTATGACAGATTTGTAGTTTACTAAAACCTTGCCACATTTTGCATAGATACACAATAGTAAATTTAGAATTATAGTCAACATTCCTCCTCCAAAATGAGATCAGTCCAATGGACCAACTCCTTGCATATTTGGTGAAGGAACATTTTGTTTTGTTTTGGCTGCTGTGTTTGGTGATACTGATGGATAGCAAGATAATATTAATAGACTGAATGACCTTCTTTTATGTTGGTCTTATGTTATTAAGTTTTACCATTGTTAAAGCAATGTACCAAGTCTTTAAATGAAACTTAGATTTTCCACTTCTTTCATTGCACTTGCTTTTATACTTTTCATCTATATTTGGTGCTCATATTAATTTTCCTCTGTAAAAATGAGCTGTAGATAAACATGTACATCTTCTGTCTTCATCTATTCTAGCCCTAGTACTCTTTCACAGATTGTATTCTGACATATCTATGATATCTGAACATTTAATTTTCATTCATTAGAAAATGATACTCTGCATATTAATTTGGTAGATATCAGAGTAGTTCTTGTTTGAGTGAAGGTTTAGGCAAAGGAGATTATTATACTTGAAAAGCATTGTTAATGGACTGCTAACACCAATCTTCAGCAGGTCAAATTGTTCAGGTTGTTTAGACTTTATAAATTAGGAATGTGGCTGTAGTTTTGAGCTTCATAAGTTAGTTGAAAAGAAAAGGTAAAGCAAAGTAAGATTGAGCATAAAGAGAGCTTGGCCATAGGGGAGAGCTCAAGTTGGGATGAATTATGATGTTATCATATTTGATCTGGAGTTCAAACTGTGCAGAAATGGTGTTTATGGTTTTGTAACAGGAAAGGGGTCAAAATTTCTTTAAAACCTGCAGTTTTGCCTTTTATCCCCAAAGTAAGTTATAAACTCAAAAGATGTTTTGAAACTTTCAACAACAAAGCCTATTTCAAATCTATCAAGTGAAGATAGATTAATCTATGCTACCCATAAAATACCTTGTTCTTGTGAAAAAGTCAAGATAGGAGAAAACACAAATACTGGTCCTGTCATCAACCAGAACCAACAACAAATACTAGGCACTGAGAAGCACTGGAAAACTCAAAGAAAGATGTAAAGATTCATCAACTTACTCCGGAAAGTAATAAAGGCTTGGATTTTAACAAACTTTTGCTTCTTCCCTGTTACAAGACCATAAACACTGTGTCCACACAGCTTGAAATCCAGGTCAACTATTATGACGTTATAATACATCTCGACTAGAGCTCTTTCCTAAGGCTACACTATCATTGCTTTCAATCCTACTTTGCCTTACTTTTTTGGTTCCAATAACTCACAAAACTTACAATTACAGATGTATTCTTATGTGATAATGTATCAACAACTTGACCTGATGAAGATCTGTGCTTGCAGCTTGAAATGTCATCAAAAACTTCCTAGACAGATGCAGTCAATTAACGCCTATCAATTATACCACAATGGTTCCAAAATATAATCACATTCATAAAATATTATATATATATTTTTTTCCAATTTTATTGGCAAAAAAACAAACAAACAACCTGGGCTATAAATTAGTCAAGGGTTTGTAAGTCTAATACTTATTTTGTCCTTTCAGGTGTTATGCATCTCAACAACAAATAATATGAAAAGTAACTTTCTTTTCAGTTGTAGAAGTTAATGGTGTATTCTAAGCTGCTAAGTTATAATTCTTTCATTTGATCCTTTGGTACACTAATGTAACAAAAAATATAAATTACATTATATATATATATATATATATACTTACTAAGTTTTTTATTTTGGACAGGATGAAAGAACCAATGATTTTTCTGTTGAAGCATGTGTAGAGTATGGATTACGGCCCATATTAACACCAAGTGGAGCATGTTTAACACAAATGTCAGTTTTGGTTAACAGTAGCTCCTGGTACACTAGGCTTAAAACTTTAATGATTCCATACCCTCAGGCAGGGAGCTGGTATATCAGTCTATTATCCCGTTGTTATTTGGAGGAACGAAACAACAATGCAAGGTTAGTTTTAATTAGAAACTAATCTATTTGTTCCATTCTTATTTTTTACATAGTAAGAAAAGAGTTTTGATTCTGTAGATATTGTGGTATTTTCAAGTCAAATTAATTTTACTTAAGAGTGATGTGACAGGTCTGCAGAATAACAAGAAATTTGTTATGGAATAATACTGAATTTCCGGATATGTGAATTGTGAGAATGAAATAGAGATTGGACACAAAATTAACATGAAATGAAAAATCTTTATTGAAACACTAAAGACAAATACTTTTACTGGATTTACCTTTAGACTACTTACTCTTGAAGATCATTTACCATACTGTTTAAATCCAGTGTTCTGTACTTTGCAAGAAATGTTGTATTTATCCAGTGTGATTAGTGCTACCAACGTGACCAGCCATTCTCATACAAGTATAGGTGAGCAGTAACCTTGCAACACCACCTGTTCTACCATTGAAGGGCACGGCTATTCACATTCTTGTACAACATGCAGTATTACAGCAATAACTACCATGTGCAGAACAGGTATTATCTCTTAGAGAATGACAAAAGAACAAAGGCAGCTAAAACAAGGTGAACTTAATGGCTTTCTTGACCATATGTGATGTGAAACTGCACACATATACAGAATAAAGGATAACCTCAGAATAAATACTATTATAATACAAAGTTAGAACACATGAAATATTTTTATACCACAATATTGTGATTTAGTCAAGTATATTGATAACAACTGAAACTTTATGATGTACTTCAATACTGAGTGTTGCTAAAGAATACTGAAAATTATCAGAAGTAATTAAAACACAATAGGTTTAAATTCCTGAGTTTACACGATTGAAGGTAGCAAATATAAACAAAAGTAAGTCTGTTTTATAGTATCATTTGTAGACATTTGAATTATTTAAATTAGTGAGTTGAATCAAGGATTTATATTTGTAATGAATAAATATAAAGATGTTCTTTATTGAAATACACTAAAGACTTTTATGTTGTTGGGATAAGATGAAAAAAAAGCATCCAATAAACATATCAGCTTTCTGTTTTTCCTTGATTATTTATTAAAAATACCTGTCAGAGAGAAAAGTCTTTTAAGCAATGAGCAGTTTTTGTATATAATTTACTAATTTGCCTGAACTTGTCTACAAGAAGCAAGATTTAACATATATACAGCAAGTATGACATATTCATACTAAACTAGTTTTAATAACAATTGTATAGTAAAGCTGAATCTTAAATACTTTCTTTTATTCAGCAATACATTAGATGTGACATGTAATTCCAGCAAGATACCAGTCATTGTTCAGATCAGTTCACTACCATGTATTCTGGGAAAATGTGGAGATCATGGAAAATGCTATCAGTATATAAGTGGAGGTTTCATCTTCAGCACTTGTGTTTGTAGTGCAGGTATGACTTTGTACATGCTAGAGCGTTGTTTTATTTGTCTGTAAATATAGAGGGTGTCTCAAACATTTGTTGCCATAAGCTGAATGTCTATACATGTTTACAGAACTGATATGGTACTGAAAGATACTCCTCGTGTTCATCAGTGCTCATTGCCATTAACAGCTAATTTCTTTAAACTGACAATGGCAACTGATTGTTGGGATACCCTGTATATACATTAGATTTTTTTTTTGTAATTCATTAGAAGCATTTTTTTAATGTTTTGGTTTCACATAAAATACGCCATTACAAATAACTGGTCAATTTATTGGGACCCTGTGTAATAATGGACCATAGTATAGACACCATAAAATTCTGGCTGGAATGCAAATGACTTTTCAGATACCCTGTATATACATTAGATATTTTTGTAATTCATGAGAAGCATTTTTTTAATGTTTTGGTTTCACATAGAATATGCCATTACAAATAACTGTTCAGTTTAATGGGACTCTGTGTAATAATGGACCATAGCATAGACACCATCAAATTCTGGCTGGAATCTTGTTAAAATTTAGGCCATTATTCATGTAGTATGGTTTGCAGTTAGTTTACATATATCTCCAGCATAATACAGAAGAAAATTCAACATTAAATTTTCCTCTAAAATGATAAATTAGATCGAGATCTTGTGATTATAGTGGCTAAGGAAGATCATTGAAGTCTATATTTCTTTATAAATCAATCTTGGAAAACATGAGCATGATGGATTAATGGATTATTGTTTTGGAATAATTTTTTTCCACTGCGGGATGATAAAAATAGCAACTGTTCTTAGGTACTATTCACCTTATCAAAGGAGTTAACTTGCATTGTTACAAGGACGTCTGCTTTTAACAGAAAATTATGTCAAGTAATTTGCACTGTTAGAATGCAAGAAAGGCCTTGTAGTTCTCCATATTTGTATTCTACCATCTATCAGTCCACATCATGTTTCCAGTTATTCATTGTCCATAGTTTACATCATAAGCATTCTGTAAGCCATGTTTTTCTAGTTTGTATCAGATGTAAATGGTTTTCAGTTGTTCATGTAAATGGAGTGTTATAGAGGTATATACATATTGGATAGTCTCAATAAAGTGGTTAATTAAGTGTGTGTTACTAATATATTTGTGTTATATATTTTGTGTCAATTCAATTCAATTATACAAAAGGTCTGATGAAGAAGATCCCTCTTTAAGAATTTGAAAAAATTGATAAGTAAATGTTAAATGGTTTTTTAATGTCTAAAGATTATGTTAGTTTATCTAAATTTTATCTATATATTTTTATTCATTTGATTTTGTACTCATATGACAATGTAAACTATATTTTATTTTGTTAAGTTATTTTGGGTGAATACATATATTTTTCCATAACAGTGATTTTCTGATTAGTGTACATTTTTCTTGAGTTCAGTTCTTATTAATCAACATATCTTTTAAGCATAGTACAAAGTATATTAAAAAGATATAATTTGTTATATGCAGGTTGGCAAGGTTGGGGTTGTACAGACAGCAGACATGCACTGTCATATGGCCAGCTCTTGCAAGCTGTTCTTTTGCTGACTTTAAGCAACATATTTTTTATTCCTGCTATTGTCCTAGCTTTCTATCGTCATTATTATATAGAAGGAATAGTCTTCTTCCTTACTATGTCTTCTTCAATGGTAAGTTTTAAGTTCTGTGCAATAAATATTGACTGTTTTATGGTAAAAGTATTTAATTGTGTAAAGAACTAACCCTAAATATTGGATGAAATCTTGTTTACTTGCTTTTAATTATGTACAAAGCTACACAAGGGCTTTGTGCTCTGCCCACCATGGGTATCGAAACCCGGTTTCTAGCATTGTAAGTCTGCAGACATACTGCTGTGCCACTGGGGGGCTGGATGAAATCACTAATTTGTTTTTTAAATACATATAAAACTCTGGCAGTATTTGTGGGACTAATTGCAGTATTGATGGTATTTTTGTTTAATTTTTTTTTTTTGTTGTGACTCTTATATTATTAGGGACTCTGTAACCAACAAAGTTGTGGATCCACAAGAAATGTGGTGCATAAATAGTTTAGACAAATGTGTTTAAAAATATGTTAGAATTCATATATATCCCACTGATAATTTTTGAAAGTCTGATAAAAGATGATTGGCAAAGTCATTAAACAAAGTTTAAAATTTTGTTGGATAGTCAACATGGTTTCACTAGGGGAAAACCTTGCCTTACTTTGGCATTCTTTAAAGAGATTGTTGCTCATTTAGATGAGGGTATGGGTGTGAATTTTGAAAAAGCATTTAATTGGTGCCATATGGAAGGCTTTTTGAAAAAGTTATCTCTGTAGGTGTAGGGAACAGGTTAGCTCATTGGATAGAAAAGTGGCTGGATGGAAGAAAGCAGATGGTTATTATAAATGGAGTTTAGTCAAACTTACTTAATGTCATAAGTTTTGTACCTCATGGCTCATTTGTAGGACATTTGCTTTTTTGATTTACATAAATCATATATATGAAGGAATGGTCAGTAAAATACTTAAATTTGCTGATGATATTAAGATTTTGGGTGTTGCCGACTGTGAGTAGAATGATACTACTTTACAAAAGAATTGGTATTACTTGGTGAGTTAGATGAATAAATGGCAGATGGTTTTTAATTACAATAAAGGTAATGCATGTGGGATATCATAATTTGAATTAAAGAGTATAAATTTTGATAGTATTATGAAAAAAAAAAGATATTGGTGCTCTGGTTGATCAGTCTCTTATACCATTCAAGCAATGTTCTGTTGCTAGTGGTAGAGGAAATAGGATTTTAGATTGTGTCTAAGAAAATATTGAATACAAGTCTAAAAAAGGTTATAATTCCATTGTATAGGTCACTGGTTAGGCCAAATTGATTTCTCTTGAAAAAAAAAGAAGAGTTAGATCTGGTTGAGATATTTAAGGTTAAGTGAAGGGATAGTATTAATGCATATATTTTTTGTACTTATTGAGAATAATAGGAGTAGGGGTCACAGATATATATTTTGGCAGAGTAGGAGTAATCCTCAGCTAAGACAGTTTTATTTTTCTAACAGGGTGGTTGACCTTTAGATGTGGTGGTTACAATAAATTTACGGAAGTTTAAGAGAACACTTGATAAATATTTGTGTATTTCATTTTTAAGATATAGTTTAGTGGATGGGACAGTCTAGATGGACCAAATGATCCCTTTTTGTCCTTGAATTATATGCTATGTTATAAGTTAAAATACAAATTTATTGATACTAAATAGCAAATGAGTAAGAACATTATAGAGCTGTGCTAAGAGCAGAAACACAAAATCAAGATGCCACCATTTCTGTTTTGAAATTTAATGTTTTTACTGGTATAATTATCAGTGTAGTTATAAAAATAATACTTTTTCTTATGAATTCCTTTAGAAAGTAAGTCACAAATTAGTTTTAAGTCTTGACTTACTTGGATTCATTCTTTTGTAGTTTTATCATGCCTGTGACACAGAGATCAAAACGTTTTGTCTCATGAGACTCAGTTTACTGCAGTACTGTGATTTCTATCTGGCTGTTTTGGCTCTATGGGTAACACTGATTGCCATGGCAAATCTCTCAGAGACATTACGATCTTTTGCACACATGGGTGGAGCTGTGGGAATTGCTATAGCAGTAGAATATGACAGGACAGGTCTGTGGACTTTTGTGATTCCAGCAGCAGTGGGATTTTGTATCTTGTCTGTATCCTGGGTAAGTAATAATAGTATTATACAAGATGTACTTCTACAGGGTCCCAAAAAGTGTTCATAACCAAAATTAAGAGTTACAAATATTTTTATTTAATTTGAGGTTCATATGTCATGCTGTGTCGTAGCCTACAGAGTGCATAATTCTTCTCATGATTCATGTCATGTGTATGTTTTACTGATGTCACAGTAGTACAAATTGCAATGTTAAGCATCCCTTATGTGATGTCATTTTAGTGTCTACTGACTGACTGACAGACAACACACAACCGTATAGTGGTGACTCATCCAGACAGCTTTTGGCCCCCTTTTGGGGAAATTACAAATAATGTAGCTTTGGGACCACAGTTAATAGTTTTCCTTACTAAACATAATTTATGGTAACATTATTATAATTTTTAATAATGTTACTCAACAGTAAAGTTGAATTTCAAGGCATTCAGGGGAGAATAAGCTGTAGAAAGTAAACACTTCTTGCTAGTAAAAAGAATGAGTAGGTATTGTTTTAATAGCATGTATAAATTTTGAGAAGTATGATATTATAATTTTTTTAAAGTTGAATTGTAACAGTGTTTTGTAATTTGAATTATTATTGTCTATGTTAGATTTATCCAAGACATTGCGAAACAGACCATTTAAAACTTTACATTAACCAAAGTCAAGTGGTTGAGAGAGACCAACACTTAACACATTTTTGTTTCAAACATTGTTTTTCTCAGCTTGTATTTCTTTATTTATTTAGACCACAATTTTTTCATAAGTTGGTTAACTTTTATAATGTTGTTAAAGTATAGCTTGTGACATCTTATTTCAACATTTCTTCATTTATGATAAACAATTTCTATACACATCAGAAAAACTAATTATATGTATTTTTTTTTTGTTAGCTGAGCAATTGTTTATCCATTTGCTTTTTATTTCTCATGGTCTTGTAATTATTCAGCTTATGATCCATAGCATCATGTCAATCATTTAGAACATGTAGTAAAACCAGTTTCTGAAAGCTTGTGGTTTGCAATACTGTAGGTGTATCACTGCAGACAGCAACACAGCTGCTACCCAAAGATGAAGACTTGGTTTCTCTGTATTCTACCAGGAGCTTTGTTTGCTGCTGGAGGAGTAGTTCTCTTTGCAATCCTTGAGACTCAGAACAACTACACCTATGTTCATAGTGCTTGGCATGCCACCATGGCTCTGTCTGTATTGTTTCTTCTGCCCAAAGAACGAGAAACCAAAGGTAGGCAGGAACCAATCAACACTTGTAGCTACATTCGTATAGAGGAGCTGAATGATGTTAGTCTGTCCTTGGACCATGGGGTATATGAGCACTTACTTCAGCCATCCTCGTGATTACAATGTATTATGCTGCATGTAATGCTACTGATTTATAGAATTATAAATTCTTTATTGTGTTCACATATGGCTGCTTTGTAGAAAGTTACTTTAGTCTCAAAATTATGTTGGTTACTAAATAATGGTGAGAGAGAGTTATTTGAAATATTTATTGGAATTACAGTATTTTAATTTATTAAAACAAACTAACTGATATTTAATGATATAAAACTTTGGACCAATCTTTTGAAAACAAATTAAAACAATTTTTTGATAGGAACATAATCAGTGTTAATGTGAATTTCATGTGGTTTCCAAATAACATTTATGATACATTACTTGTTGAAATCATTTCAAGTTTTGAATGTTAATTATGAGACTAAACTACTTTTTTGTGCTCTAAGATGAAGACTTTATCATAAGAATCAGAAATTTTTAATGAACTCTTTTAACTATCTTATGCTCAATATAGGTTGTTGTTATTTCAGAGAATGTACATTATTTAAATATACACATTATGGTGTACTTTAATGTATAAATGTACATGTATATAAACTTTATACATTGGTAAAATTTTATGTGTATTTGGCCTGTCATTTGTACTTATGTATAAGTTAGTAATGTGTGAAGACACCTAAAAAATTCAAATGTTTAGGTTAGAGACTAAAAACTGTATGTGATGTTTAGTAATGTTAGTGTTTTCATGAATGACACAGTTAATTTAGATAAGCTGGTCTCATGTGTTGTTTATGCAGCTCAACTGTTTTGTAAAATAATAATTTGTGCTCAACTTGTACAAATGTGTTAAATTTTAATTTTGTTACTTGAATTGTAGTAAAAAATAAATGATTTGTCATAGTTTTTTAGTTTAACAAGCACTTAGAATTTATTAGTTTATATGAAGTATTTGGGTAGAATTGATATTTCTGTTTGATTTTATCATCAGTTCTTTATTGAAATAAGGATAAATCTCAATTTGATTGCTTTTGCATTCATAAATAGTGAAACATTACAAATGATTTGTGTAAAAAAGTGAGTATTATTTATAAGATATAATTTTTTCTTCATCAGTTACATGTGCTCTAGTCTCTCCTCTGCCTAAAGTATATATTTTTTATATTTTCTTTGTAGCTCATTTACATAAACAAATTCCTTGTAAATACCTAAAACTTTTATCAAAATGGAGGTTTATTAGTGATATTCTAATAATCGTTTTTGGGATTAGTTCTGCTGGTGTTGGTATGTGTGCATTTATATATATATATATATATATATATAAGTGCACAACAAAAGTAGGAAACAAATTTACTTCAGAACACAATATTCAGGAGTTTTATGCTTTTATATACCTATTATCATAAAGGTATCAAAATCTTTGGAATGCTTCATTTCTATGGGTAGATCAGGGATAGAAATAATGAAATAAAATTACATTCATTTGAGGGAAAGCTATCAGGACAATTTCATTCCATCAGGTAAAGTTGCCTTTCCTCATGAATTGTTTTTTATTTAATTTATGCAGTATGTTCACATTCATTGGTCATAACTAAAAGAATATGAATGGACCATGCATTCCAGATCGGGAAAACCAACTAAAAAGATAAAATTCCTCAAGCAAAGTTGAATTCTTTGGGAATGTGGGAATGTAATATTTCGATCCCTGTAGATATATATATATGTTTGTATATAAATTAGGTTGAATAGAGATAGAACATAAATTTGCTGATTGAATGGTTGAAGTGCATGTTATTAATATAGCCCGATATTAAAGCTAGTCAGCAGATGAAATGAAACAAGACATAAAGAAATGCTGAACCAGAACTAATTAATATATTAATTATACCATATTTGTATTATCTGGTGTGATGTGATATCCATCTTAAATAATCAACTGCCTCTTCAATGTCATAATTTAAAATTGAGTCATGAAATGGCAATATTGTGTTTTAACCCATCTATCATAGGAGGTTAGCTGAAAGCCTGTAGTTATTAATTAAGAAGAAGCTAGTCATCTAAACAACTACCAAGTTCATTTCAGCATTAATATACAATTGTGTCAGTATAAATATAGAATAATAAACTTTTATGGATGGATAAAAAGTGATTGTATTATTGATATATCTGTAGTTACCATCTGTTGAGAAGGTCAGAAAGTACATTCCATTATCGTTGTATATGATAACAAGTTTTTATATTTAATGACTTTGAAGACTAATTGGTGATGTTTTTCTGTTCAGGAGGTTTGTTTAAAATACATATTTCGAAGATTTGTAAAGATTTGCATGATATGTTTAATTTGTAGAGTATCAAGATGGCATGATATATGTAAAAGCATGAAATAAATATGTATGGGTAGGTGTATTTAGTAAAATGTTTTTTAAATCTGTTGCTCTTATCATACATGAGAGACCACACAACATGACCATTAGACATAATAACACAAACATTGGAGTTAAAAACCTTAGCATTGGGATGTTTGCACTCATTTTATGGAGATGCTTGTAAATAACAGCATGCACAATTAAACACAAAAAATGTGATAATCTATTCTGTGTAAATAACCTGAGGATTAATGACTCTTTATTACATTTTTTTCATTAACATTTTTATGAGAAATGTTTTTTCTAGGAGTGCACTCAAGTCAGTCAAATTTGCTACAATAAACTATGGTGCTTTCTCTGTAGTGAAATACGTGTATAGATTCAGAATAAAAATTATACAATCACAAATGATTAAGATATTTTTGTTGATGAAAGAAAAAGTCAAATTTTAGGAAAATTATAAGAGTCAAGTTATATTGGTTATTAGACTGACAGCATTTTACAGTAAATTTTTCTGTTAAAAACATGAGTATATAGTTTTTTACATAATGTAATAGTTTTTTACAAAACTTTAGCCCAAGATGTTTTTTCATTATGAAAACTTGAACTTGCTTTATTAGAATAGCTGTATTAATAAATATACAGAAGAGGAAAACATTTCTTTACGTTTAAAAAAAATGTATATTCCAATGCAACTAAAATGAAGATTTTGGACAAGTTTAGAGTACTGAAAATATATAAACAGCAGAAAGCCCTTTCGTTTAGATTTTTATAATATTGTCTTAGGATAGTTTTCAAATAAGAGAGAGGAATTTGACTATTGATCCTAAAAAATGTGGTAGGGAGCACTAGTTTTATTTAAGCATGACATTTATATTTTAACCAGAACTCTTAAGACATGAAAACATCCTCTGGGAATCAGGGCCATATATAAGAGAGAGTAATTGGGAAATTTGCCCATGGCCTTGGAAAGCCAAGGGATTCTAACAGTCCAAGTTAAAATACATAAATAATTTTAAAGTGCTATTCCAGAGTTTGGAATCCAGTTCACTTGTCCTCTGATCCTGCTAGCCAAATGTCGGCATCTGCTAATGGTCACATATACACAAGAAGACAGTGAGAGAGAGAGGATAAAATCTTCTGGGTGGTTTGGTTGTGCAACATAAAATGCAGCATTTGTTTAAAACTTGAATAATTATATTCAAAATTCAGTAACTTCTACAGTGACACAAGAGGACTTTCAAAGGTTGTACTATAAGAACTAAGCCCAGTCTAGCGTGAGAGGGGTCTGTTCTGGTTCCTTGTCCTGGGGCCCATTATACCTAACTCCAGCCCTGCTATGAATCAGTTTAGCATGCCAAAGTATCCTGTTAATCACAAGTTTCTTCATTTTAGGGCTTTCTTTCTAACAGCTTTTTGATCATACAAATCATGAAATTGTAATTTAAGCTACATGTAAGATTAAAACATTTATTTAGTGTGAGGGTTCGAAATTTCCTCTTGTATATTCAAGGTTTATCAATATATCAGTCTTTGATGGGATTGAATTTATGTGGAACAAACCATCAGCTGGTTGTCAACACATTAAGATTACAACTAAAATATCACTTCAACATCATTTGCAGCTCTAAAATAGAATGCACATTAAAACAAAGAAATAAAAGGAGTTATATCACTTACAAAACCAGATTTAAGTTGCACTTCTTTTTTATAATAGTGTGTTAAATGCTGTTTTACTTATGAGTGTTAGGTACAATTCTAGTTAAAAATTACAGTTATATATTTCCTTTACTTATTTTCCTTGTAAAATTTCTTCACAGTTGGAAGAGCATTTCAAGTTATTCAACTTTTTCTAGCTTACAGACAGGCAACATTATAAACAGTTAAAAGCAAATTAGGAAAATAAAGGTTGACCTACACATAACACTGTTTGAAGTTAATCTTCCTATAACAAACAAAATAGTTTAAATGACAATGATACAACATAACAAGCAAAAGAAACAGATAAGTATACCCATATTGGCAGTATTGCTTTTGTTTGTTATATTACACTTTTCAAATTTTGAATTAAATGTACTCTACTCATGGTTCCATATGTCTTATGTTACTCTGAAATTTCTTTTGAATTCTGAAAGTTAATTATCAGTGTAGTACATTTTGTAATTCTGTAGCATTTTGAAAGTACTATCAAGATTATATGACTTGTTTAGAAACTCACATTTGCAAAAACAACAACAAAAAACAACAAATCCATGCTCAAAGTAGTTTATAAACAAAAATTATACTGGCTTATGTTATAGTTTATGCAGACATTATATTTCTGAGGTATTACATGGTTACCTCAGCCCTACTCTTGAACCTAAATCAACTTCTTTCCTACATGTTATAGCTTCTACTGTTGTGCAGCTGGGCTGGAAACTCCATGGATCTCTTAGGTATCTTGAAGATAACCAAATGGATGAGCTCTGAGCAGGAATTCCAGCATCTACCAGCTATCTCAAGTTAAATTTTGAACCAAGGCAACCATTCAGTTTTTATATAAGGCTTAGATTTTTTTAATATCATTAGTTTGGGATTGAAGACATTAAGTAGTATTTATTGGTTTTTAGTTACAGTGTAAACTTTATTATTTGCACACAACATTCATAAAAAACTGTATACCAAGTATATTTTGGATTTAAAAGTGGAATAAATTTATATTTAAAAACTTAAAAATTTGGATAATGAAAAACATAAATTTTTGGGAAACCTTTATTTTGTCTATAAAGGTCCACGTTATAATTTCTTTATTTATTTTATTTTATTATTTGCTTTTTCTTATCTTACTGACTATTTTTTAATATTAATGATGACCAGAAATATCCATAAAACCTAGAAATTCAATGTGTTGTAATGTTCAAATTGTAAATTTTTCTTATCTTCACTGCATTGTGTAATTTCAATGAAGAAAAGAAAAATCCATGCAAATTGTTCAAATTATTGTTTGACCTCTTAAGCTTTAGAATAATGTTAATAGTCATCCTTGGAAATTTGAGGATCTGCTCTCACCTCACATATTATGACTACTTACATTGTATGACTTGTAAAGAAGTATAATACTTTATAAGAACAGTGCCTTGAAGGTGAAAGTAAAGGGTCCATTCAAAGAAATATGTGACTTGGGGTGGTCTGGTGGTTGGAGCACTAGATTTGCAATCTGTGGATCACAGGTTCGAATCCCACCACTGAACAATCTCACCCAGTGAGTGGGTGGTGTTGATTAGGTGCCTTCCTTTTAGCCTATTTCTTCTAAATTAGGGGCAGCTAGCACAGATAACCCTCGAAGAAAGTTAATAAAGGCAATATTAATAAAAAAAATGTAACTTTGAAAACAAGTGGTTCCCTTACATCATAAAGGGGAAGATGCTTGTTTGAAGGGTTATTCCAATTCCTAACTAGTGGTGGTGAAAAGTTAAATTATTAATTCCATCACATCAACACACAGATCCATAGGATTACAGAAGTACAGGAGAGAAGACTCCAAATTGAACTCGTATTATAGTTGTATATAATTTTGGGTAGAAAATGTGTATTATACTTATAGGCTGAATTTATGTGTATTGTGTGTATGTATATATATATAACTTGTAAGTTGTGGAAACAGAATTAATATTACAGGAACATGCTCAAATGTGGACAAAGTTCACCATCACATCTATAGAATACTTCATTTGAAATAGATGTTTAATGGGAAGCATTATTGACTATGGATCGATATATACATTCTAAAAAGTTATAATATTTAAACATAGTGATTTATTCATTAGCTGAACACCATCCAAAACTCATTGAAGTTATTTTTTAAACCAAAAATCATTTTATACTAATCTGTGATTTTTAAACATTTCAAAAATTTACTTAGGATATTTAAAATTTTCTATCTTATTTTTCATCGGCTGTATTTCGAAACCACATTTTGCCAGGTGTCAGAGTATCACATTTTTTACCAATTTATATAAGAACTTTTTGCATAACTGCTCTAAAAAACAACCAAACAAAACTTTATCTATGTATTTTTGGTATGTAAGTTCTTTTTTCTTTTAAATATCTTATAATTTTATCATTTGAATTCAATCTCGGTTTTTGTCACTCTATTTGAGTGTGTTTTATCTCTATGAGACTCATAAATTGTAAATAAGTATTACAATTGTTTTTGGAAAAATTCACACGGACTGTTTAATAAAATTATATTTCTAAGAAAATAAGTTAATTGTGTTTCTATCATGATACCCCCTGTGGCTCAGCAGTATGCTTGAAGACTAGTGGTTAATTATCGTGGTTTGATCCTTGTATTGGACAAAGCATATATAGCAAAAATTAAGGTGTAGCCTTGTACTTAACATCAAATAAACAAATCTTTGGTGTATAATAAACAAAATGTTCAAGGTGTAGCCTTGTACTTAACATCAAACAAACAAATCTTTGGTGTATAATAAACAAAAATGTTCAAGGTGTAGCAACATCAAACAAACTTGTACTTAACATCAAACAAACAAATCTTTGATGTATAATGAACAAAATATTCAAGGTGCAGCCTTGTACATAACATCAAACAAACAAATCTATGGTGTATAATAAACAAACTATTCAGGTAATTCTTATGGACTTAAACATTAATTTTGTGAACATTCAGACAGTCACACCAAATACTTTTTTAAATCTATATATATATTTCCACCTTCTGATAAAATACAAGGTTGGTCTGAATAAGTCATTCCCATTAATTGACCTTTGAAATAGTTAAATATAATAACATTATTACTTGTAATGCCAGGGATGTCGTATGTGTTTATATTAAGAGTTGGTATAAGTAATAAATCAAAGCATAAGATGAAGCTAATTTGTCCCGCAACATTGTCTTTTCTGCTAAACTTTCGCAAAGAGATTATAATCCAAAACATATGCGTAGAGCATGTTTAGCTTATGTACTGATATATGAATGAAGCCAAGTGTGGTTAGCGTGTCGAGCTGCAGTATGCCACTGAACACGCTCTGAACATTCAGTTGTGGGAGCTTTATAGCTGTGACAATCAATCCAACTAGTAATTTCAGAGTATCCACCTAGGCGGCATGTACTGCTGACTGGTTGCCCTCCCTCTGTTCAGAAGTTCTAAATTAAGGATGGCTACGTCTGAACCTTATAAGATCGTTTAGCCCAGTGGTTCTCAACCTTTTCCATTAATGTACCCCTAGTTAATTTTCAATGTAATTCCCGCACCCCACCACACATACACACACCCATCAGCGTTTGTTTGAGCTGCGATGACGTATATCTACTATTCCGAACTGCTGCTATGTACCCCCATGGAAGTAATTTTGTACCTCCAGGGGTACATGTATCCCCGGTTGAGAACCATTGCAAACGTTATATTGATAGATATGTTTCTGTAGTGTGATGTGAATCACGTGTTTTCAGTTTTCATGCCCGACCTAATAATGTTCATCTATACACACAAAGGTCGGGTACGTTATAAGAAACTGTTTTAGAGCTTCATCACGTTGTTACATGTTACATATCTGATCGTGCTTTATCTGATGAACACGCATCTTGACTATAGTCCTGAAGCATAGACTCCTTTGCAAAAAGCCCGTCGTAAGGCTGTCATGTCAAAAGTACAACACAACTCCTTGAAGGTTTTCCATAAACCATCTAATATACTGTTGCGTCAGCGAGTCACATGACTACAGTGACGCAACGTTTCTAGAACTATCATGTACTTTGGCGAATGTTCTAGATATAGGGTAAGCTGGTATATAAAAGAGGGGAAGGTAATGTAATGTGTGTGTAGATATTGAGTAATTGAACTGCAGTTAGAGAGCACGAGAGACGTTACAGCGTTTGTTTA
>NW_013668554.1:136842-141149 GCF_000517525.1 Limulus polyphemus
TCGCTTAAGTTTCGTCGGAACGAAGTTACGGAAAGTTAATTAACAAACGGAGACGTAACAATACGAAGACGGTGTTTTCCAGAGTCAATTTCAATAGTCTAATCGCACATGTCTATAGGAGTTACATTTGATAACCTGATCAGTATGTCTTCATGTGAAATGAAAAAACACCTAGTTCATTCTATAGCTGCTTGAGGTTGAATGGAAGGTATGACTGAAAGCGTCGTCTTGATGAACCCATGTCCTGTTGGCCTCGTTTCCAGATGGAAATCCTTTTTGATTATATTGTGTACTACTACCTGGGGCACGTAGACGGCTTATGGCCATGAACTTCGCGTGTTTGTGGATTCTCACCTGTTACAAGAGGCTGCACTTTGCTGGGGTACAATTTATTGCAAGTATTCTCAGTTTGATTCATATTCCTTTGTTTACAATGCCATTAATTGTAAGTGATGTCCTCATCTTGGAAATTCTAAATACCCAAAATCAACACATCTTTATTATCTTAGTACATTGTAAAAGGCTGTTACATACCCTTCCTAAAAGTAATTAATTTTTGGTGGCATTGAACTATCTACAAAACATCAAGTTCCAATACATTCAGTTCCACCGAGACTGTATATCTGCTATGGTTGCCAGGTAACGTGCTGATTTGCACATTCAAAATCGTTTTAATATGATAAACTCAACCCTGTGTATAAACCAAAAGTATCATCTGTGTCTATTTTTCAAAATTGACATGCACTCTTAAGGATCTCAAAAAGTGAAATGAGGAGTTCATATCTGAGCACCCATGAGAATTACCAGAACGACATTGTCTATTTTATGTCCACCTTTCGCGTCTGTAGTTTTTGATTAATTTAAAAAACTTAAAAAGCACCCTTAGGGCCCCTCGAGGAGTGTCATAAGGGATAGATATTTGAATCTATCGCCCCTATGTCACCACCCAGGGAATACTCTGTGTTTCCTATGCCATTTTATTGATCTCTGTGAAACTTGGGAGTGACATAGGGAGTTTGGATCTGACCACTACGCCACTTGTGTGTTCCTCATACTGCTCTTTGGATCTTCAATGAAGACTTGTTATCCTTTACATCATCCTAACAATAGAACCTTTAAAGAATAATGTGGTAAAGTGAAGTATTTTTGCACTTCTTTCAACATTCAGTTAAGTAAGATGTCATGCATACAAAACACTGAATAAAACTTTACTTGAATATAAATGACTAACAATAGATCATAAACTAGTTATGAAGTGGTGAAATTCATAACGATTTAAGGCATCACAGTCTTCTTTTCCTTATCTCTGGGGCATCCTATCCAAAATTTTGATTATAACTATCCACTGCATTATAAAAACATGAAAACTCATTTGTCTACTGAATATTTTATTTGCATACCAACGAATTAAAGTTAAGTTAAATAATTTAAATAAGGTTTTTCAAAACTTTATGTAAATCTAACTTCAATTATTGGTTTACTAAGTTGTACATCTGCCCAAAACGGAATTAGTAGTGGCTAATATAAATTATTTAAGAAATAGCATAGAAGTATGTATGATTCACTTGCCTAAGAAACAACAGCGACAACAAATCCTCTGATGCTGTTAAACAATCTGCAATGAAAGTTTATTATTATTAATTACCAAAATTCTTACAGACTTAAAAAAATTCATACAGCCTTCGTCTTACTACTGAGCTGCAGTATACAATTAACGTTGCTTATCTAGAAGGAATAATTCTGCAAGCACTCTTTTAAGAAGTGTAAGATAAAATCTAAATAAAAATATTAGGAAGTAGTAATGGGAGTACCAAAAAGTAAGGAAACAAGGTAGGAATGGGCCGAATAATATTACAACACTTGGTGGTTTTTGACACGGTATAACCTCAAAGTGGGTGTGGTTATCTTCCACCCATTCCTATTTCGTGTGTTTTTTGTAACTTGGTAATTGTTCAGACTAAACGAAAGGTGTATATATCTAAATTTCTCTGTTGTAAACCTTGTTTCAGCAACGAAGTACAGATACCTGTATGTAATAAAATTACGTGACCCTAACGAAATGCATGACATCATAAGGGGGTGTTTGATGTCGGATATCAGAGAAGAAGCTCTAATTGTCTTACTTTACTTATGTGAAACGTGTTCTTTAGATGATAAAGTTTTTTCCTCAAACGTATTATTCTAGTTTTAGTTATATATATCTCTCTATCATTAAATAAAATCTATTTTTCATTTTATAAATATGTTAAACTGTACGATATACATACCCTGGCTCGTGAATTGTAACATCAATCACGTGAAGATTACTAGAAGTAAGAATAAATTGAACAAGTTATAAACGAAAAAATTTTCAGAACAAACGACTGTTTGATAACTAGAGAAAGAAGAACCTTCTGCACAAGTCAAGCTCATAGTACATATGAGCCTCCAGTGGCTTTGGCCAATTTCCAGCTCAGAAATAAAGGTCGGTGATATTAAAACACTTTAGAACAACCCCACTCTGGCAGTCACTTAATTGAGAAAATCCTTATACAGCAGATTATACGGTCTCCAAGGGGTGGTGACTGGTGACCTTTTGTCGCTGTACACGACTCCTTTTCAGTATAAATGGAATTTTTTTTTGTTGAGTAGAAATATATTTCACTATTGATTTCATTTCTTTGCATTTAACCAAAAAAATTAGAATTGTATCGAAGCATACATCTTCGTCAACATCCAAGTTTGTACCATGTAACTATTATATATGTTTTCGATCGACTTCCCTCGAGAGTTTGTTTGTTTGTTTGAAGTTAAGCTCAAAGCTACACAATGAGCTATCTGTGCTCTGCCCACCACGAGTATCGAAACCCGGTTTCTCGAGAGAAGTAGCTTATTGCTTTGTTTAAAACAAATTTCAACTTTCTTTTTTATTTGTAGTTAATTACTAAATTTTGTTATTATAATTAGCATGTAAATATATTTTTTTAAACGAACTACTTTTAGAATATGGATTTTGAACATATACCCAAAGTGCTAGCGTGCTTGTAGATTTTGTTCTTTTAATTGTAGGGGCTTGGGTGTTAAAACTAATATTTACAGGCTTAAGCCTTATTTATAGAGTGAGAAATTTAGCGTATTCACGATATGTAGATATATATAATTTCAATCTTGTAACCTGAGTTTACAAGCAGTTACGGAGAAGTGACTTACAAGAAAATATGCCACATTTATTATATTTTTTAAGGAAGTTTTTGGTTACGTGATGCATATTTAAGCTGTTTACTTGAAAACAAAACAATAAGATATGGCGAAAGCTTATGTAAGCCATTTCTCTGTAATGTCTAAGTAGGGTAAGCGAGGTAACCTGGTAGCAAAATAAATATTTCTAGTCTTAGAAGATTTATAGTATAAAATACTAATACAATAAATACTTCATTCCTTATACAAACGACTTAAGGTTGTGATTATTCCAGCTAATTAGACCTTAAATTTGGCAAATATATGTAATTTTTACTCTCTTGTGTGTGTGTGTTTGTGTATATATAGTGACAAAGCTAATAAACACTTTGATTCGTTTGAATCATTTTATTTTTAGGGTCTTGGCAAATTGCTTATCTGTATTTAAAAAATGACGTAATTAAACCGAAAAGTTCAAAAGTTCAGTAACCCTCTAAAGAAAGAGAGCTCAGTAGTTTCCCTCTAAGCTTGTCATGTGATAGATTTAAGAAAAAAAAACAGATTATAGATAGGATTAGTAAACACCTTTACACTCAAGTATGTAAGCCTTCTAAGCTAAGCTTTTCCGAGGTCTTCCATCTCCTGTTTGTTCATGAACTTCTAAAAAAGCTTCAAAGAAGTTTTAATAAAGAAAATACATCAATAAGCAGTACCTTAAAACTGAGAAAGCTGTATAAACTGAAACACCTTCTTTAACATGTGAATGTAATACAATAATGTAGATATAAAATTCTCCAAAGTAATTTGTCTAAATTGCTGTTGTCAGATTCCCTGTGGCGTTTTATTCATTTGTTCAAATACTTTTTCAAGATATGCGAACGCTTATTCTAAATATTGTTACTTCTCCGTTTGTTAATTAACTTTCCGTAACTTCGTTCCGACGAAACTTTAGCGACACAAGTCCTTACTTAATAAAACTGGTTTATTCTTTCCGAATATAACTTTACGATACACTTAATTTCAACAATCACGCTAAAACAAACACTATAACAACGAACGTGCTCAATAATACTCTCTGACTGCAGATCAATTACTCACTGTCTACACACAAACATTGTTATTTCCGTCACGTTGTCACCCTCTTTTATATA
>NW_013668554.1:141224-148564 GCF_000517525.1 Limulus polyphemus
GAGAATAGTCACGTTATCTTCGACTGATTGCAATAATATGTTAAAGCTTGTAAAACGCTAGTAAAACTTCTATGCAACAGCTGGAACAACAAAATATTTAAAAAAAATGATAAGGACTCTTGTATGCAGGCTTATTGTACCTTACTCATTCTGATGCAAGTCAGCCTGGTACCCAGATTATATTTGTGTAACTCGAATTGCAATATTTAATTTTCAAATTAATTTTCATTAACATTCATCGTCCATATTCAAATGTGAGCACGTGTTTCGACGACGAGAATGCAATTTAATTTCAAGTTCGCCATAAATCACTTTGAAATTACTTACCCATTGAAAACTTACCACATGAACATTATGAACATAAAGCAATATGCGCGGGAGAAGCCAGGTTATGCTTTAACAGCGTAGTTTAACTTTGCAAAACAGTGCTTGCTCCGATTTATGTTTGTAATGATTGAAATAATCATGAATTTCACCATTCCTCAACTAGCATAGAATATATCTTTTTCCAAATATGTTCAACAAATATATGTATATTTTAAATTTATATGCAGTTTCTGGATGTAGTTAAGATTTTTCGTGTTCATCGGATGTCTCAAGGTAAAGGCTATATATTGCAACCTTTGTTTCCATGTTTCAAGCTAGCATGTACGCGTTTTTGCAGCGACGTGCACAGATGAGTGGCCGGGTGGGCTCAAGCCCCTGCCTTTATGCCCCCAAAATGCCCCTTTTCCGTCATAAAAAAATGTCAACAACTACTAAAAGATACGCTTCATTTCACACCTTCCTTGCTGTGAGTTAGTAGGTAGAAAAAAAAATCAGCTTTAAAACGAATGGAACACATGGAATTGTGGATCTGTACAGTATATATAAATAAAAAGCTGTGATATACTATTAAATGTTAATATGCAAGAATTCACCGCTTAATTTTAGATTCTAAGTGTTTATAAGACCAACTGAATAGGAAGAAAAGAGGATCTGTTTGTTTCATACATATTTTTTACCTATGTGTACCAGAGGCAACCGAAAATCTCCTCTAACACTTCCCCCACCCCCAAGACGATGCTTGAAAAGTGCCGTTTTTTAATGTCTTGTTAATGCTCTCTTCATGTTTCTGTATGTACTTATTTCTTCTACGTAATAGTATGACGTCAGCCAAAGTTTAGGCGGCAACCGGCAGCTTTAAGCATGGACGAGGTAGTATTAATATCACCTATTGCTACAAGTAAAAGCACTTGTATCCTATTTCATCTACTGCACAGTTTAGATGAAACACTTAAGACTTAGGTATATTGCTAAATTACAAATTCCTGGAATATTTGATCCATACATTTACCATCAGGTCCACACTAGCAACTGGCATTCTGTCAAATGCCAGAGGAGCTGATGGTCTCAGAGGCTGGTGGGTCGGTCTTCACAAAACAACAATAATAAAAATAAACATAACCAAATACGGGATACTTTCGTATGGTTTGTCTGTTGTATCTATTTAGATTCATCGAATAATAAAGACATAAAAAACTCACGTAAAGTAAAATAACTAAATACAGAATGAATTCAGTAGCCTTTGCTCCCAGCAGTTTTAATTAAATATATTGCAGTGCATAGCCACAATATTAGTGACTCCTTTCTAATCGTGGGATATTAGACTGTAGGATGTTGTGTCAGGTTACCATATGACAAGAAATCATCTAGGAAAAACAAGACACCAAATTCACAAATCTAGGAAAAATGGTAGCGTCCCGAGGTTCCTTGGCTCGTACCTCATTACCATTCCCTTCACCACAAAATCACCCTTTGCGGCTGTCGGTGCATGATAAGAGTGACAGTCAAATTCCACAATTCGGTAAGAATAGCCTACGAATTAGCGTTGGATGATGTTGAGCTGCCTTCCCTCTAGTCTAGTCACTTCAAAATTAGGGACAATTAGCGCAGATAACCCTCGAGTAGCTTTGTGTAAAATTCCACAAACAAAAGTCAACATTCAGTTATTTTGTCCGCCCTAATACACATCAGCTCAATTTGTATTGTTTTTTTTGACCCTTCAACTGCGATTGACATCATATGATGCAAGCATTTTACGCTCAACATTTTGAATGGCCCGCCACAAAAATTCGCGAATCTTTGCGCATATGGTGGTAGGCAGATTTACACATACCACAAACGAAGGGTTAATCATTTCCCTAAACAAAACATAAGAGATCATGTAATAAAGAAAGATTTCTTAGCAAGGATGGGATTACCCGCAAGTGAATGACGTACGGCGCGGAACGAAATACTGTACAGTGTCCTAGAAGTACCCATAGGGAAAATAGACGTTATATTCTTAAAGTTAAACAAACACATTTCTTATGTTAGTTGTGCTTATTTCAGGAAAGAAAATACCCCTGGTGGCACAGTATACCAAGAATCGATATATGTATGTCTGTTAATGGCATGCAATTTGATTAATATACAAATTAAGAATAAATTGTGTACTTTTCTCTCTGGGTCCAGACTTCTGGGATACCCTGTATTTTGCTCAGTGTATAGCTAGCATTAGCTAAGACTTCTGTTACAAATCCGTTTATTGAAGGAATGAAAGACTGGATACATACTCATCAGGAAATGGAAGAAAATGAAAAAAAATGTCATGTACAGAAGCTTACGTTTTGAAGACCAACAGTGCAAGTATGGATATCTTACTGTTTCATAATCAAATGTCTGTACGTCGAGAACAAGTGCAATAGAGGCGGAAAGTACTTGAGGGTGTGAAAGACATTATGAAAGCGATAAGCAATTACGGAATCAGCTATAGGGGAAACATGTCAGAGGCTGCGTAAACTTTAAATTATTTTCTGTAGATCATGGCACTTTTTTTTAGTTTGTTCTACTTCTTTGCGAATATGACGTTTGCAAAAATCTGTAAGCGATTGCACAGGAAAGAGCAATACGTTGTATTTCTCTGGAGAAAAAAGGACAAATATCACTCCTAACTTTACTATCTAAAACAATAGTTATATAAACAATTCAACAGCTCATTCAAGAGACTGTTGCTAATGGGGTGAGGGAAGTTGGAATGTTCTCAGAGTACAATGACACACCTCAGGATATCATATCAAAAGATCAGTGCTCTATTATCATGTGGTATGTAACAGAACACATTCATGAGAAGCACCTGGTGCTAATACATTGCAAATCTTCAACTGGAGAAGACTTGTTTCAATCGTTGATTTGGGTTCTCAAGTACTGAGAAACTGTCATACGAAAATGCACTGGTGCCTCAACTGTTGAAACAGCAAATATGCAAGGACAATATAAAGGTTTTATATCGCGGCTTTTAAAAAGAGTTCCCGGAACAAATTCATGTCTGATGCTGTGCAAGCTACTGAATCTGGTACTGGTAGTTACTATAAAGATTGTGATTGCAAGTGCATTGCTATTCAGTTTGATGAACGACATTGTACTTGTTATTCGGGAGTCACGGCAACAATGAGTACATGGGAAAATGTTAGGACACTCACTGTTCAAGACTCTATGATCGGCGAAACTTGGTGGTGGACTAAAGATACAGTGTGTAGATCATTTTCAAAACCAGCTTCTGCTTTGTATGTTGATCGTATTGTCAAACTGACCAGGATTCAAGACAATGAGAGATCTAAATCTGACGTGGGTACAAAGGTGAAAGCTCATAAAGCATCGCTATTTAAATACGAGTCAGTCGTCACAGTTCAAATTTTCATGCGCACATTTGAATTGGCTTCACCATTGTCAAAATACCTCTAAACTGGCAGAATGGATCTCTCAGAATGGTTACCAAATGGTGGCTGGAGCAAAGGACGAGCTCAAAACGTTTGATAGATATTTTGACATAATTAAGAAAGATGTAGATAATTTTTAGAATGGGTAAAAGATAAGCTGTAACAGGAAGATTGTGAACTTGAAGTACAGATCACTCTGCCCCGAAAGAGGGATACAGCAGGACAAGAAACCAAGGAGTGAGTCCTGTCATGATGAACAAATAGCCGATACTATTACGGCCTGGCCCTAGACAATTCGTGTCCACAACGTAATCCTCGACACGACTAACGAGACCATGCAAACGCTTGCTCACGTTTGATGGGAGAAAGTCACAACGGAAGACTTATGACTTTAGTTAATCAGTCTAGCTATTCATCACCAGAAGAATAGGGTAGCAAAGAGACATCTAGGGAAGACAAGAGTAAGGACTGCGATGAGGATATAGAAATGAAGATGGAGAATGAGCGATGCTCGACGTGTAAGAACTGTGCTATTTGTTACTATCAAGTAGCCAATAACGCGACTGGTCTAGTCTACAAATTGCCTGTAAAGGATGCTTCTCCACCTTGAAGTTTATCAAAAGACGACTGATAAGCAGTGAATCTAACAAGCACTCGGAGTCGTTCATGCTAATAGCAGCAGCAGCGACAACAAGAAACGTTACTATGAATCTTGATCTGGATAAAGTAATCAACAGAGTACATACTCATCTCATAAAACTTCCCCAGTATTTTCTTATTTATGTAGCTTGTTGTTTACAGAGAAGTACGTGGCCTTAAAGTCAGTCAGTACAGAAGTGTAGAATAAAGGAGATTGATTTATTGAGTTTACTAATATGAATAAAGAAGCAAGTCCATTAATGTGTTTCAGCAATGATCAGGTATTACAGTTTTCTATGATAAAAAAATAAATTATTTGATAAAAAAAATCATAAAAATCTGTTTTATTATTAAAATTAAACTTTAATATTGAGTTTCCCCGGCCACATTACACACACACACACATATATACATACACATACATACATTTACTATTTTTAAACAATACTGAGCCAACCCACCATCAATGTATAAAATAAATCATCTTACATAAATAGATTAAAATAAATAAATAAATGAACTCACTGTACTTCAAGTATGTCTGTGTAGGTCTCTTGTAGTCCATTTGGCCTGGTAGGGCCTGGTGATCAATGCGCTCGACGGGCTTCGAGTACAATTACCCGTCATCGCACATGCTCGCCCTTTCAGCCATGTGGGCGTTATAAGGTAACAATCAATTCCACTATTCGTTGGTAAAATAGCCCAAGTGTTGGCTGTGGGTTGTGATGAGTAGCTGCCTTTCTTCCAGTCTATCACTGCTAAATTAGGGACGGCTAGCGCAGATTGCCCTCGAGTAACTTTGCGCGAAATTCAAAACAAACCAAATCAAACTGGACTCTATTTACAAACTCTATTTTATTACAAACGGTAATAAAAAAAAATGAATTCAAAAAGTTTTGGTGCAAGAAAACAATTTTGTATTAGTTCACTCTTTGATGCTCTTTGCCAAGTCACGTCTTTATTCATAAAAAACCCAAACCTCTATAAGTAATCTATTAAAATATGTTTATATAAAATTAAAGGGCATGCGGCATCAAACACGAGAGAGCAGTAATATTTAGCAGGTTGAAGAAGTGACACTGGTGCTTACACAATAACATGTAAAACAAACTCGATCAGTGTTTGAAGTTCATAAATGTTTTTTTTTATATCCGCAAATTAACGTGGGTTAGTGTGCATTAAAATATTAGGCTCGATTTTTAGTCCTAGTCCGTCACTGTAAATTACCACAAACGTTATTTTCAACACTTGATAAATGCTAGGCCAATCAGTGGCCCGATCTTCGATATACCGACATATATATTGTTGCGTCAGCGAGTCACATGACTACAGTGACGCCACGTTTCTAGAACTATCCGTATCTTGGCGAATGCTCTAGTAATTACTAGATGGAGGGTAGACTGGTATATAAAAGAGGGGAAGGTAATGTGTGGATAGATAGTGAGTAATTGAACTGCAGTCACAGGGTATTGTTGAAGTTAACGTTCGTTCGTTGCAGTGTTGTTTTAGCGCGAGTATTGAGATTAAGTGTATCGCAGAGTTATATTCGGAAAGAATAAACCAGTTTTATTAAGTAAAGACTTGTGTCGTTTAAGTTTCGTTAGAACGAAGTTACGGAAAAATCATTTAACAAACGGAGACGTAACAGTATAATATTAGATGTTCTGATGAACACAGTAGTTCATGGTCTACACTTTACATGTTATTTCACTTCTTAATATAATATTAATTATTCAGATGGACTCTGTGGTTCTATTTCCAGATGTTATATATGTATTACATCACTACTGAAAGGAATATTAATTGTTCTGATGAACTCTGTAGTTCTAGATCGAGACCTTATATCTTACTTCACTACTGGAAGTAATATTAATTGTTCAAATGAATTCTGTAGTTCTAGGTCTAGAATTTATATGTTTCTTCACTTCTGAATATAATATTAATTGTTCTCAAGCTATGTAATTCTAGGTTTTCAAATTTTGTGTTGCTACACTTCTGAATATAAAATTAATTGTTCGGAAGAACTCTGTAGTATAGATACGACCTTATATCTTTCTTCACTTCTCGAAGTAATATTATTTTTTCTGATGAACTCTGTAGTTCCAGGTCCACAATTTGTATGTTACTACACTTCTGAAATTAGCACTAATCAATGTGACGAACTCTGCAGTTCTAGGTTTAGTCCTTATAAGTTACTTCACTTCTGAATGTAATATTAACTGTTCTAATGAACTCTGTAGTTCTAGGTATAGACTTTATTTTTTACATAACTTCTGAATGTAATATTAATTGTTCAGATGAGCTGTGTAGTTGTAGGTCTAAAATTTATATGTTGCTTCATTTCTCAATATATAATTAATTGTTCTAATGAACTGTGTAGTATTAGGTCTAAAATTTATTTCTTAATTATCTTCTGAATGTATTATTAATAATTGTTCTGAAAAACTCTGGGTTTTATAGATCTAGAACTTATATGTTATACTACTTCTGAAAGTAATATTAATTTTTCTGATGAAATCTGTCGTTTTAGGTCTAGACCTTATATGTTACTTTACTTGTGAATATATCATTATTTGTCTTGATGAACTCTGCAGTTCTATAGCTAAACCTTATATGTTACTCACTAATGAAGGTAATATTAATTGTTCTGATGAACTGTGTAATTCTAGGTCTACAAGTTATATGTTGCTTCACTTCTGAATGTAGAATTGATTGTTCTGATGAACTCTGTAACATAGATCTAGACCTTATATGATACTTCACTTCTGGAAGTAATATTAGTTGTTCTAATGAACTCTGTAGTTCTAGTTCTAGATCATATAAGTTACTTCACATCTGAAAATATAAGTAATTGTTAGGAAGAACTCTGTAATTCAAGGTTTAGACTTTATATGTTACATTATTCTGAATGTAATGTTGCGTCATCGAGGTCACGTGACTGGTGTGGCGCCACTTATTTTC
>NW_013668555.1:0-6177 GCF_000517525.1 Limulus polyphemus
AATCAATAATACTTCTGTTTGTTTTAGAGTCTACGAGCAAAGCCCCTTCTAGCCCCCTTATTACAAGCCAGTATTATACAGAAGATACGTCAGTGATACTCTTTCACAACACCAATCAGGCCAAGACGTTTTTAAAATACCTAAACACACAACATCCATCTATAAACTTTACATGTGAACTGGAAGAAAACAATAACTTAGCTTTTTTATACGTCCAAGTAAACAAAATAAACAATCTTTTTGCTATGTCTGTTTACCGTAAGAAAACATTTACTGATTTATTCACTCGCTTCGGCAGTTTCGTATCAGACTCCTTCAAACATAACCTGGTTCTAAGTCTTCTAAACATAGTGTTTAATATTTGTTCTGATAACTTCTGTCTCAGAAATTTCAAAAATTCATAACATATTACGGAGTAATGGTTATCCTCTTAAGTTCTTACACTATATCACACGGACATTTTAAACAAATAAAATAGAACCTACCAAAAAACCACACGCTGTCATTTCTTACCCTATATCACACGGACATTTTAAACAAATAAAATAGAACCTACCAAAAAGCCACACGCTGTCTCGAGGTATCCACTAGTTTTTATCACCCCTTTCATGGACAAACAAAGTTTAAAACTCAAATCTCAAATTCAAAACATAATCAAGACATAATATCCACAAATTAAGCAACATCAGCATTTAGAAATAAAAGCTTGTTTAGAACCAAAGACACTTTACTCATCTCTATGTACTCGTGAGGCGTATACAAACACACTTGTGGAACTGTAAAGCTACCTGTATTCGTAAAGCTATGTCATCTTTAAATATGCACACACGAGCACATGGGAATTTCAGTTAGAAGTGAATATAAGCTAACTAATCCACCTGAGTCTCGTATCTGATTATTTAGTGGGAGTAACAACCAACCCACACTTAATGAAATCTTTAAAATTCTCTACTCTTGAACCACAGATTACGAACTCTTTATGAAAGAAAACCTCTCTATTTTCAATGATCTCTCCCTAGATACTATGCCTATCTAGAGCGTTTGTGAGCATGGTCTTCCAGTGATCCCTATCTCTCCTAGGCCCTTGCCAACTGTTGATAGCAGCATCTGTCTTTGTCTTCCTTTACTTTTCTTTCCTGGGTTTTTCCTGTCGTAATGATGTTTTCAATTTCTTCTTTTCCCATGATATGTCCTATAAAACTCTATTGTCTTTTTGTTAAGTTTTCCCACAACATTCGTTTTGTTTTGGCCTTCTTTAGAACAACTTTATTATATGTATGTGTGTGTTTCATGATATTTTAAGCATTTGTCTTAGAAACCACATTTCTACCGCGTCGATGCGTTTCTTCATTGTTGGTGATATTGTCCAACATTCGAAACCATAAAGAAAGATTGAATGAACATAACACTGTAGAAGTCTCAGTCGTGTTTCAACTGTCAGTTTGTTCTTGGTGAATGTGGTCTTCATCTTTAGAAATGCTCTTTTCCCATTCCTATTTGCCTTTTGTTTTCGTGATCACATTTTCCATCTGATTATTCCAAGATATTTAAATTTATTTACCTGCTTGATTGGTTTCATTCCCGATGGCTAATCTATATTCTGGTATTTCCTTCTTCTTCTTAGTGGTCACCATAAATTCAATCTCCTTGCAGTTAATGGTCAGTCCTTTTCTCATATTTTCCAATACAACTTTATTGAGGATGTTCTGCATATCTTTCTTCCTATCCACCATTAAGTACACTATCATTAGCATATCTGAAATTGTTTACATTTTTCCCACAAGCCATGACCCCATGGAGGTCTTGTATCTCATGGAGTATCATTTCATTGTATAGGTTGAATAGATCTGGTGAGAAAACACATCCCTCTCTGACCCCTCATTGTATGTTCATTTAGTTGATCTTCTGTTCTCACGGATGCTGTTTGTTCCCAATATATGTTTCTGATTATTCGGAGGTCTTTCCCATTCTTGTCTAAATTTTGTAACATTTCAAAAAGTTGTTCACGTTGTACCTTATCAAAAGTTTTTCATAATCAGTAAAGCAGACAAACAGATCATGTTATACTTAGATTGGTCGTTTTGAGAGTTGTAAAAGAGGCTCCATTCACGCTATTGTCGAGAAACTTTTCTGTTTCTGACCATATTTATTCTTGGTATTTTACAACAATGGTTGCATTCTGTCGGGTAAGTTTACAAGAGATCACCACCGCTCTTCTCAAGAGATCCGCCGCTTGCAAGAAAAAACGTTGTCTTCTGAGGTCTTAGCTCTTCCGCCTTCTTCACCAGTTTCCTACTGGATCCGCCGTTGGCCTTCACTCCTTTTAATTATCACCTAACACTAAATAATAACATCAACTCCTCTCTATTGTCATTGGTTTAATCAATTCCAGATGCTCATTGTTTTTATTATATTATTATTATTTTAAAGATGCAGTGTCTATACTTATATTTAAGCCTTTCTTTATAACGGTTTCTATTACCAATATTATTAAACATATGCTGTACGGTATATCATACGTTCCATTATATTGTTACCGTTTAAACCTGTTCTTTCTAAACTTTTGATTGTATAAAAAAAAACTACTCGCTTAGTAGCTAACGTTTTTTGTTTGTTTGTTGTTGTTTTTTATAGTTAGGATATTGTGGACTAACTTTTTGGGTTTTAACGCTGATGATGGTATTTGAAGCTATTCCGAAACGTCCGTAATTAAAGATGTTTTAATATTCATCATTGTTTAAAATTAACGCTTCTTGAGTAAGATCAGTTATTTACGTCACCAGATAGAGAATCTTCTAAAGGACTGGGCTTCAAACAAAATAGATTTCAGATTTCATGATCAATAAAAGTTTCCCCACTACTCTTCACTTTACTTCTAAACAAGAAAATGGATTTATGTTCTATCAAACAGGATTCTAATCGGATCCCCGTTGATGTTCATAAAGCGATATTCTGCAATGGCTGAACGCCAGATGCCTACTGTTCTCATTTCATTCGGTAACTTTCAGCAACTTTTGGTACATCCCACTCTATATCATTGGTCCCTCTCGCCAAATCATATATTATAAAAGCATATTAGGGCGGTGCTTGAATTTCCAGAACCAGATCTCGGATACATTACTCTCTAACAGCTGTTTCCAAATGCCAAGGCCCCAATTATGGATAGGTATCTCTCCATAAATTATCTTCTAACAGCTGTTCCCAATAACAGGGCCCCGACTATGGATAGGTATCGGTATATTTTTCCACAATATATAAACACACGTGAGTTCAGAAGATTATCTAGTTATAGGAAGCGGGCTGAAACTCATACAGAAAAAGAAACTCCAATCTCAATTAAGCTGGCCCAGATGATGCGTTACACTGTGACTTTATGTGTAAGTATACTACTGAAAGGTTTAATATTTATGTAGAATTTTGGAAAATGCCTTACGATTGTCGTGAACTATTATAATCTGCATGCAAAATTTATAGGAAAAAGTATAGTGATATGCCGTTAAAGTACTTATTATTAGTATTTAAGATAAACATTATTTATTTTACCAATTCTAAAAAAAAAAATATTTGTAATATTAGAAAACCTCATTTTTTTTAACGTTCGATACAAGACAAAATTGCTGACCTCACTGTATTCAATTAAAGTCCTAGTAGATATACACGACTGTTTCATTTACATTTAATATGCGAGTTATGATTTAATTTAATTGTAGAGCGTGAGCGTTAAGTTTAGTATTTTTAGAAGTGATAATTTATCGCAGGTTTGTTCACGTAACCATGTACAAATCATACGTTGTGTAGTTCACTAGTCGGTGACTGTTATATTGTTGCGTCATGTTACTAGAACTTTCTACGTTTTTCTAGTTGTTTCGTTGAATATTATTACATCATAATGTCTCGAAGCGTCTAGAAAGTTCTAGACCCCAGTCGGACTACTTATAAATATGCGCCCAACAATGAACTGAAGTAAAAGTGATTGAGATATAGATAGATCTAGTTGTATTGTAATAACAGAGATAGGAAGGAATAATTTGTCTTGTCAAAGGGCGTTCTAAAGTAATTGAATCAGCCTGTGTGGACTTTGACGAAAAATTTACAATTATTTAAAACTCTGGTTACAACTGTGATAACCACTAGTGTAACGAATTTTGTGTATATACGTTTGAATTGTTTTGAATATATTATTTCAAAACAAGTGGATTGTGTGCTGTTATTTTATTCTTTAAATTTATTGCCAACAAGTCCCAAGAACCAACTGTATAGAATCCCGGCTCTCACATACAAAACCTAACATTATTGTTTAAATGTTTAATAATATTGTAATAAAAACAATGGTTCTATTTTACATACTGTTGTCGGTTGTATTTGTGGTTTTCCAAATGGGGCAAATGTTACTATACAGTTGATAATATGCACTTGGTATAATATGGATAGTACTAAATAAAATATTATGATTACAATTCAAAGTAATGTAATCATTGTTTATTCCAAAGTAAGATGCTCAAAATCAAACATGTTCTCATTGAAATAAGTGTAGAGTCACTTCTTCTCCACCCCGTAAAATTATCTGTCCAAACAAATTAGAAATCACTGATATTAAAATAGAAAAAAACCTCTAAAAAGAATGTTTATGTTCATTTACGTGAGGCACTTAGAAAATCACATTTCGTTTTACCAAAGGGGACCGTTTTACCTAACCTTCCCCTACACTAAGAAAATCACGTTGTTATTTTAAAAAGGAACTTGGACACTTTGTAGTTCGATTTTCTTGTTATGATTCTAACTCATGCACGTTTGATAGCATGTTGAAACATTCTTTAACACGTGTAGTAAGTGTAGAAACGAGATTGGGTGCTTACTATATTACTGGAACCAATAGATAAATCCTAACGTCTTACTTATTAGTTATCTCATGTTTCTTTATGCTGTAGCCCCAGTGGCACAGCAGTATGTCTGCGGACTTACAATGCTAGAAACCGAGTTTCGATATCCGTAGTGAGCAGAGCACAGATAGCCCATTGTGTAGCTTTGTGCTTAACTTCTAAAAAACAAACAAACTTTATGCTTTCCATATAGGCGCAATTCATATAAAAGAAACACAACAATTTCGCTATTTTATTGTACTGATACACAAAAAGTGATTTCTCACCTACAGTGAAGGTATACGATATTTTTAATAATAATATTTTTTAAGAGTATTAAGAACACATACTCAATACGTGGAAATATCATCGTAAATTGTAGTTGATTTTGTGGAGAAGAAAAATAAAATAATTAGATAAAAATACAAGCACAAAACAAACACATAACACCGGGTCACAAAACGTAAGGTGAGTAATTATATAATGCGCCGTTTGTGTGTTTTTAGGTACCTGTGGAACAAAACACAAATTGCGTTTGGGGTACCAGGTCTGCCCGATTTAATTTAAGTTTCGTCTCATATATTTCAATACAAAATGAAGAAAAAGAAAGAGTGCAGATGTAGGTGCTCAAGTCCGCAACGTCCCACATTTTTGCCAATGTTACATCTATACAAAAAAAAATAGTAAGAAAAGCAAAAGGCTGGGTTTAGTATATAATACCATAACAGATTGATATTTATATCCAAACATCCTACTGGAGGCTAGAATGCCAACTTTGAGGAAAGTCTTGCTGTCTCCCCCATTGATATATAACTATATATCAATGGGGGAGACAGCAAGACTTTCCTCAAATTTGGCATTCTAGCCTCCAGTAAGATGTTTGGATATAAATATCAATCTGTTATGGTATTATGTAATATAATATATATCAATGGGGGAGACAGCAAGACTGTCCTCAAAGTTGGCATTCTAGCCTCCAGTAAGATGTTTCGATATAAATATCAATCTGTTATGGTATTATGTAATATATATATCACATAATACCATAACAGATTGATATTTATATCCAAACATCTTACTGGAGGCTAGAATGCCAACTTTGAGGAAAGTCTTGCTGTCTCCCCCATTGATATATAGTATATTACATAATACCATAACAGATTGATATTTATATCCAAACATCTTACTGGAGGCTAGAATGCCAACTTTGAGGACAGTCTTGCTGTCTCCCCCATTGATATATAGTATATTACATAATACCATAACAGATTGATATTTATATCCAAACATCTTACTGGAGGCTAGAATGCCAACTTTG
>NW_013668555.1:7027-15263 GCF_000517525.1 Limulus polyphemus
CGTTAAGAGCAATTCTTCTTAGACTTTAAAAATAATGTTATAAATAGTGGGCATAGGTCGCCCCTTCCTCTATTTTGAGTATATACTACGAACAGTTCGTCCGAAGCAAAGTTACCAATACTACTTGAATGATTACAGTCGCTTTCGTATTTTTCTTCTAGTATATTGCTAATTACACCTTCGTACAGTTGAAATATTAGATGCGGTGTTTAAATGGTAAAATTTAAAAAGTTCCCAAACGAGAATTGAACTTGTGATACCGGACAGACAGTTGGTTTTATTTTTTGTTACGGATATTTACACATACAAAAAAAACAACTCCGTAATTTTCAAGTCATTGACTATAGAAAAAAGTAGCTAGTAAACACCACGTCCCCAGATGTCTTCCTTTCTTGCAGAATTTATTTATTGATAAAACACGATAATTAAATTCCTTGCAGGGGGCTCAGGAGTTTGACGCGACGATAGTGAGAATGGTGAGTGTAAATCACTGACCCTTTTTAAAATGAAAAGAAAAAAAAAGATTCAATAATTATATCGTCCCCGATGTTTCAGCGGAAGGTTTGTGGACTTGTATGTTAAAAATCGGGTTTCGATACCTGCAGCTGGTAGAGGAGAGATAGCCTCTTGCTTAGCTTAGTGCTTAAAAGTAAACAAACGAACAACAACAAGAAAATGGCATCTTGTGAAACTCCACACGATACGAAGTGATGACGAATTGTAGCAGCAATGAATTTATTTGTTTCTTCGTTTTTTTCTTAAGCACAAACTACACAATTGAATATCTGTGTTCTGCCTTTTACGGGTATCGATACCAGATATTTAGCGTTATAAGCCATCGGAGTTACTGCCAACAACAACAATTGGAAAATTGTCCGCTGTGAATATTTTGGTGTATAAATCGTTCTTATCCTTCGACTGGGCTTGGCGTAGCAGAATGTTAACATGAAGGATTATGAATCACAGGATGCACGGTTTTCATCCCGTTGCCAAAAAGTCGCGATGCTCACATTTCAACTGGGTGCGTTATAGGAGTGATGGTAGAATCTTTCTATTCGATTAGACTAGTCCAAGATTTAGCAGTAGATTCTGATGATTAGCTGTTTTTCCACTAGTCCTTCAGTCCAAAATTAAGGACGGCTAATGCATAAAGCTCGTCTGTTTTAGATTATATTGTTCTGTTTTCTAATAACTCTAATAGGAGGTTGTATAGTTCGAAGCCGGTTGAATATAATACTGCAACCAGATCTAATGATTGATTATCCATTTCAGGTCCCAATATCATCTCAGTTACAGCAGAGAAACTTGTTGTATGTATTGATGAAGATGATGACGATGATGACGACGATGACGACAGCGATAATGACGACAATGACGACAGCGATGATGATGACGACAGCGATGATGATGACTAAGATGGAGAAAATGGCAACAAGTTCAAATAATTTGTTAAATAATTATATATAATCTGTGTTATAAAGACATTAGAGCGGTGAATTATAATTTTCTATACTTTAGGATCATTATAACAATAAAGTTCAAAAAAAAACAAAAAACGGTGGTTCATGAAATTTGAAGAAATTATTTTACAAAGAAATTTTAGTCTTATTTGTTGGAAATGGCATAGAAGCAAAGTGTTGTTAACAGTAAACATATTTTATTTGGGTATTAAAAATTATTTTTTTTCGTCATCTAATTTAATGATAATATTTCCCGGCCAATGTAGCATGTTTAATGTTTAAATTATAAAATTTAAAGATTAATATTAATGTTTTGATGTAATATTACAAAATGTTATAATAAAAGCCATCTTATATCATGTGCAGTGAAAACACGTTTCGTTTTTCAATCTACTTATATTTTATAGTGTATTATGCATGCCAATAATGTAATCACTAAACTACAGCCTTCATAGGTTCGTCTGGAGATAATAAAATATCAACTGAACTAAAAAAAGATGGTTTAAAGATGTGGTAGAGATCTATTCTTCTTCTCTGGTGGCGGAAAATTATTTGTGAACTTTTAATATTAAATAAAAGCATTTTAAAAATCATTATTTTATATGGTCATGAATATCTGTTTTATTTATTTATTATGAATGAATATTTATGCTTTTTCGTGGAACATTTTCGTGTTTTAATCTTAATTATCTTCAAACACTATTTTGTTTGGTCAAGGAACCATCAAGTTTCAAACAGCTAAAGTATCGTAATACCAGTTTTTAATCAAGCACATCTCTTTGGTTTTAGTTTCACTTAAAGTTTTAATTGTGTATCTTAACCCTAACTTTGATAATATTACTTTCTTATTGAATATCATCAATATCAGTTTAGTTGTAATTTTCTAAAACACATATTATTTCAATACAGAATGGTTGCATAACAGAACTAAAAGAGTAGCCCAAGAGTTGGCGGTGGGTGGTGATGACTAGCTGCCTTCCCTCTAGTCTTACACTGCTAAATTAGGGACGGCTAGCGCAGATAGCCCTCGTGTAGCTTTGCGCGAAATTCAAAAACAAACAAACAAGCATAACAGAACACAATTTGGTGACGCCATCTTTTATTTAGTTTGTAGAGTATTTTTACCGCACGGTAAAAAAATAG
This sequence comes from Limulus polyphemus, assembly GCF_000517525.1. Taxonomy (NCBI): domain Eukaryota; kingdom Metazoa; phylum Arthropoda; class Merostomata; order Xiphosura; family Limulidae; genus Limulus; species Limulus polyphemus. The sequence continues at coordinate 9,631 of NW_013668555.1, forward strand.
TTTTTCTCTTAAATCAATTTATTTATAATTGCAAATAATAAAATTGTTATTCGTAATAAAAAACAAGATCAATAGAAAACCGTATTAATTATTTGGCTTAGATTAAATAAACCGGTATTTGCAAATATTGGGGTATACACCTCACTACAAACATCAACTTAGAAATTATATTTTAAAAAGAAAAATCTAGGTAGTAACAGAATATTGACAAAAAGACATAACGGTCCAATTTTTTAAATCCTGGTTAAGTAGTTAGCACACAAGATCATCTACAAAAGTTGTAATCTTTTCAAAGAGACCCAAAACTCGAGCGCTTTCGAATAGTTAACTATTCTTTTTCAGGAGAATAAAGGGTCCAATTTGTAATTTATTATTGTTAGAACCCACATAATTAACGATTTATTTTCTGTAAATTAAAAAATATATAACAACATAAAAAAGCACGTCTGATTTAACTCTCTAGAGGGCAGGGTTGTTAATATTTATTGAACTTCGTACAAGACTATAGGAAGGTAGCACTAATCGAAAACCTGAACGGTTCCTTATGAGCACTTGGGTTAAACAGTCAGGTTTTTGTTTATTCGTTTTATTGCAAATCTAAATTTGTCATAAAAAGCTAACTATACTGCAGATAGCTTGCAGGAGACAAAACGTATATGTGAAATTATATTTTTACACATCTCTTATTTGGATTCCCAGATGGACAAATTAAAAAGAATGTGTTCATTGGTGAATTTGTCTTATAAATATTAAAACAAACTTCTTATAATGTACTTAACAATAATATTATCTGTTTAGTATTTTCCTACCTTTTGTTTTTCATAGCCAAACTTTCGTACTGCATTAACGACACCTGTTATACCCTGTATCCAACAAGAATCCAGGGTGATAACGCCGTTCACAAATTCTGTGAACTTGCAGGGGAAAAGATCGCTGTCCCAAAAACCCCTGAAATGGCTAAACAGTTGGCTGAGTTTTTTTCTAAGTGTCCTTTGCAGATCAGGACTGGGATTTATTTGAACGATACAAGTCTAATGGACATAAACCAAATTGTAATCGGTAATCGTGATGAGTGGCCTTTCGGGGAAGGAGGTTTTAACGCCTACCAGTTGTGTGTTATGTTAAAATCAGGTGAACTTTACCCAGGATACTGTGCAGAAAAGTTTCAATATCCTCTGTGCATGGGTCCAGTTCCAGGTAAGAGTTAGTTTGAGCTACAGTATCCTCTGTGTGAAAGTCTAGTTTGAACTACATTATCCTCTGTGCATGGGTCCAGTTCCAGGTAAGAGTTAGTTTGAGCTACAGTATTCTCTGTGTGAAAGTCTAGTTTGAACTACATTATCCTCTGTGCGATGGTCCAGCCCCAGGTAAGAGTTAGCTTGAACTACAGTATTCCCTGTGTGAGAGTCCAGCCCCAGGTAAGAGTTAGCTTGAACTACAGTATTCCCTGTGTGAGAGTCCAGCCCCAGGTAAGAGTTAGTTTGAACTACAGTATCCCCTGTGTGAGAATTCAGCCCCAGGTAAGAGTTAGTTTGAACTATACTGTTTCTGAGAGTAATACTATTTTAATGGTGTAGTTTACTTGTAATTACATTAAAATTAATCATTAGTTATTACTTTGCAATGATAATTAAATATCATGATAAGTACTAAATGTGTTTTAAACCTCTTTCAAGCACGACAAATTTTCCGAAAAAAACCCTTGTTGTTTGATAATGCCATATGTTTCAATCAACAAGTAAAATCACTTAGAAATAAAATATACTTTATATAACTAAACAAAAGGACGTGTGATAAGATTGTTGAAAAGAAAACCAACAGACTAGATGTGTACATAAATATACAGAATTTGATAGGTAGGCTTCAGATCCAAATAATTAAATGATTTTGATAAGCGTAACTTAATTAATGTGATAATTACCTGAACATTTATTTAAAATAATTTAATTTCTTTTTTCAAAAACCACTGCACACATATACATACAATTTCTAGAAATATCTAATTCTTGTAATTTTTCATAATTTTTCTATAGTTACTATTGTGCCCGCTCGTATATGGGGCAGATGGGGCGCCGGAAGATAGCGATGAAGTTATCAGAGAACGTTTCGAAGGTAGGTCTTTCTGTCCTCAAAAACAAATATAAATATTTAGCATGGTTTAAATAGACAGTAAACTAATTTCTACCCATGAATAAGAACAGTTGTTGCATTTTCTAAGTGTTGCGGTACTGAGTGCTCTAATTTAACGGTTATGTTTGTTTCTAGTCACAAACCTACACAATGAGTTAGTGCTTTTCCCACTGCGGATATTGAAACCCAAGTTTTCGCGTTATAATCTCTAAGACATACTGTGAGGCCTAATTTAATAAAGAGTCATTTCCTGCATACAACTGATAAAATCTACTGACTCTTAAGATATTAATAAGAGATGTTACTGGTTCGAGTAGTTGATCGTTTTATTTGAAGAATCTTATCTTTATGAGAGACTAAAAAAAAGGGTTACTACTATACAGCGAAGCTGATTACAACGTAAATACACATTGTTGTATAACATTCTTTGAGTTAGACGAGAGATCTTAGGCTATTTACACCCCCCCCCACATCCAGTGTCTCAGCTGGAAGGCTGAGGCCTCACATAACCAAAAACCGGGTTTTGATTCTCCTGGTGGGCACAGTACAGATTGCCCATTATGAGGCTTTGTGTTTAACAACAAACAAACAAACCAAAGATTAGTATTTTCTGATAATATTTTCTTAAAGTAAAAGAAACAACAAAAGAGCCTTACAGTTTGTTTGGAATTAAGCACAAAGCTACATAATGGGCTATCTGTGCTCTGCCCACCACGGGTATCGAAACCCGGTTTCTAGCGTTGTAAGTCCGCAGACATACCGCTGTGCCACTGGGGGGCGAGCCTTACAGTAATATTTGAACGTTAAAAATACTTACGAACGTTTTAAATTCCATACTCTAAATAACTACACTTTTAAATATAATGATTGATAAAACGCTTGACAAAATTAATTTTTCCGTATTCAAATCCCTCTGGTGTTTATAATAATTCTTAAAATACTTATCTGAAAACATTACATCAATGCTCTGAACTTATTTCTTTTCCCCCAATTGTTTGTATTGCAGCTTTGGACTGTACCAACACTACATGCTACAACATCAAAACTGAAGGAGATGATTTAGTATCGTGGTATCAGTATTCACAGTCCTCATGTAAACGTAATGGAATGACACCAGCTAAACCGCCAGACGAAGAAACAGCGATGTTCCTCATGGACTTGGCAAACAGGACGATAACTAATAACTCTTATGTGTGGCTTGGTCTCTCTCAAGAAGAGACAGTAAATTCATCAGCTTTCAGTAATCTTTGGCGTGAGTCCCAACCACAAACAGTAGAACACGGAAAAGTCAGAATGAACGGTGAAGACGGCTACAAGTGGGAGATAGCCGATCCGAGTAGCAAGGGTTGGACGCTGTGCGAAATTCCCAAAGGTATTATGTTCAAAATCTCCTGATGTACTAACTAGAAACAAACCTGATAACACACTTAGATAATTATATAAAGTCATTAGTGTAATTCATTGTTTCATTAATACTTTTGTTGTATAGTGTATTGTACTAAATTACTCTGTTAGTTTTATACAAGAGTTTCATGGTAATCACTTGCGTGTACTGTTTGCATTGTGTTCGTAACTTAGAAACAGAACCGTTCCAACACTGGTTAACTGTTAGTTTCTTGTTACCTCAGAGTTTATGGTTTACGCGAGTAATAAGAAACTTATTTCAGAATTCACCGAATTAAAACTATATATTTTTACCAGTTATTACAGTTAGATTTTAACCCATCACTTAAAAGTATCTATCCTGATTGCCAGTTACTAATTCTACTTTATATTATGGTCATACACACTAATTATTGACCTACAACTGGCTATAGTTAGTGAAGGGTAGAAAAGATATTGAAAGTTTAAACCTACACATCTGTTATTAATATTAAATTATATTTAGATTTATTCGATATGTGAGATTTGACAAAGAGTATATCCACACTATCGTGTTAATCCCACTTTTTCCAGATACCTCTACCTCTTAAGATACATTTTACCTTTAATTCTATTATTCAGTGTGTATCAAGTTATGGTAGTTGCTTGTATTAACGATAATAATAGTCCAAATTCAAGGGTACCTCAAAGAACCAGGGCACATTACAAGGGTACCTCAAAGAACCAGGGCTCATTACATAATTACCCACCTTATGGTTTGTGCCCCGGTGTTGGGTATTTGTTTTAGTTGCGTTTTTATTTTTTCTTCTCCACAAAATGAAATGTAGCTATACTTAATCTAAGGTTTTGGATATGTTGTGTAAAGATTACGCTATTCTTCTATTCCATGTCGTTTGTGACGAAGATTCTGTAGTTTGTTTAAATAATCCTGAACGTTTTAACGAGTTACAGTCTATTAAAATTACGTTCATTAAATTCTATAGAACTACCTTAATGTCAGTGAATTTGTTAACACTTGTTATTTTTAAGTCTCCGTTCTGTTATGAAATTCACACCTCTATATGCATATTAGAAGTAAATATATTAAAATACTCAAACGATCAGTGGTCTTATATACCTTATATACATTATATTCATTTTGTTGTGAAATTCACACATTTATATAGATAGCAGAAGTGTGAACTTTTACTTATTCTCAAACTTTGATAAACTTTGATTGTCAGGAAATACAAAGGGCAGGAGAGGTTGTCACGTGGCAAAATAACCAGTCTCCTCTTAAAACTGGCACATAAGTCTTCATTTTGTTATGAAATTCACACTTCTATATAGATAGCAGAAGTGTGAACTTCTACTTCTTCTCAATTTAAACCTTTAAATGCTTGAATTCTCACCTTGTCAACAACAAGAGGTGTGTTTGTTGGAATCACACCTTATATACTCATGTTGCAGATGACGATTATAGACGATGGTGCTTCAACTTCAGAATGTATTTGTTTCTTTTAACCCCCAGTCTTCTAGTAATGTGCCCTGGTTCTTTGAGGTACCCTTGGAAGTAATTGTGTTTGGGTTACCGCGTCTACCCGGTTTAATCTCAATTTCGCCGGCCTGACATGTTTTAGAAAAAAAAAAAGAAGGAGCAGATGCTCAAGGACCATTTAGAAAGCCCACAACATCCCACATCTTTACAACCTTTCACTTTCTGCAGCCAGAAGTGAGAAAGTGGTTGCTTACTGTTACATTTAGAAGAAATAACAATGATTAAAGTACTATATATCAATGAGGGAGACAGCAAGACTTTCCTCAAAGTTGGCATTCTAGCCTCCAGTAAGATGTTTGGATATAAATATCAACCTGTTATGGTATTGTGTAATTATGGGGGAGACAGCAAGACTTTCCTCAAAGTTGGCATTCTAGCCTCCAGTAGGATGTTTGTATATAAATATCAACCTGTTATGGTATTATGTAATTATGGGGGAGACAGCAAGACTTTCCTCAAAGTTGGCATTCTAGCCTCCAGTAGGATGTTTGTATATAAATATCAACCTGTTATGGTATTATGTAATTATGGGGGAGACAGCAAGACTTTCCTCAAAGTTGGCATTCTAGCCTCCAGTAGGATG
>NW_013668555.1:16001-33666 GCF_000517525.1 Limulus polyphemus
ATCTGCCTTATGTTAAAAAGGTGTTTTGTGTAATGTACAAGTACATATATTTTTTTTATATAAGCTGCTAATAATTTTGTACATAAAAGACGAATTTTTAGCCAAGTTAAACTACGTATTTTTGCAAATGTCTTCATTATTTTAGGAGAGTTTTTTTTTCTTCTTTCCTGGGGGGTTTGATTGTGTTTTACTATCCATTATAATTTCATAATTTTTCTGTATTTGAATTATTGACAATGGTTGTGTTAAAATATACCACAGAATGATTTGAGTGAGTATGCAAATTCCATAATGAAGAGAGAAAGAAGTTTCAGTTTTTGTCAAGCTTTTGGGATAATTTTAACTCCCTCTCTTTTTTTTCCTCAAATTCCCCAGTTTTTCCCATAATGGTTCAAATAAGCAATATTTTCCAAGCCTTGTGCAAACTATTTTATGAATTTATTTATTTCACTATGAATTCATTGGTTGTAAAATGAAGTGTGTTAAGTTTAGAAATTAATTTATTATTACAGGTAAAGTGCAAGGCTGAGAAACCCATTTTTCAGTTAAGAGTAACTAGAAAACTCTCGAAAAAGGTTCCTGGTGTTTGGTGGTATTTGGAAATTACCATGAATTTCTATCTTCTTCTATCATTATAATATTTATTCTGAATTAAAATCTTTCTCCTAAATATGTACAGGTTTCACTAAACATATGGTCGAGAAAGTAGTTAATTTGATTTCATTCTAAGTTACCTTGATTCCTTTGTTGTTCTTGGAACAGATAACACTTGTTACTACCCAGGGAATAATATTACTCAATATTACACGTTGTGCAAGGATGTCGACAGTGGTGTCCTGCAATAGTTGTTCTTATGTTACCTAAAGGTTATAGCTCCACCTATATTGTAATGAGAATAGTCAGGTACCCGGGGTATCACTGGTTAGCTGAGGTTAATGCAAGGTTTCTTGCTAAGGATCTTTATTTCCCGAGTTGGTCTAGTCACGTCGAAAGGAGTTAATCAAAGAAAGGTAACCAGTCAAAGTGATCTCCAACATATTAAAGCAAATGTACACTATTTTCGAAAAAATATAGTTCCTTTTATAAGACACTTGGTGTTTAGTCAATTTATTTTACAACAACTATGTTGGCAAGACTTGGCATTAATCCAAAATTCAAATCTTGATCAAAAATCCTATTATCTAGCCCTAATGTTAATTCAGTTTCACCTAGATGACCAACAAACGACCTTTACACACGTAAGCATCAGCTACTGGACAATGTTGGGCATTCAATCAGTTTTTAGGCTTATACTTTAAAACCATTATGGCATGGCCTAACGTTTAGCCAGGATGACAGATGTTTTCTGTCAAATTGCGATTAACCTATTCAATGTACACGCGTTATTTAGCATCGAAATTAATTTTTACTTGCAAAGTACCGATAGTACCAGCATAAAACTTTTTTTTTTTTTTTTTAATAAAAAGCCAGTTAATACATTCTAGATAATCATTTTAATTAACACAATGCCACAAAACAGTATTCATTCATTAATTTTTATTTTTTCAACATTGTGGTTACAAAGGGCATCTTAGTGTTTTACTACATGCACTGCACACACCTAAAGGTTTGTACATGATATTGCTTAAAGTATGAAAGTAATACACAATGAAGTGATAGCCCTAAAAAATGAAGGATCATACTTTTTAGGTATGTTAATAAAGGATACAGAGCTTATTTCCTCAAAGACTTTGGAGAATCTACCCAGCTTTATTTTTGTTATTTCTTAAGTTTATTATTACTATCTTCATTAAATGACAAGAACAAATATAACACAGAGAAAACAATGCACAAAATGTAGTAAAATAAATTCAGAAAAGTTCAAACAATATTTATATTTTAACTTTAATGTGTAATAATTATGCATTTTTCATACTTGTTTCCATATTTAAACAAAGATCACTAGCTAACATTTCCTCTTAATAGCACAAAAAAACTTTTTATAAGAGTTTAAAAAAATAAATGCCTTAAATAACAAACATACAAAAAGGAAAAAAAATACACTCCAAGATATAAACGTTTTAATAAATACCTTAAATATATATACACACACCACAAAAAAGTGCATTTCTTGTAGGGGGGAAAAATAAAAAAAACTTAATTTCATAACCAAAATGTTTTCTCATTCAATACTCTTTCAAAGATCGTTAAAAAAAATCCAAAGTTAATCTGCCATTTATAATCTTTCACTGTAACAAATAAGCTCTTTGTGATAAGAAATATATACATAAAAATGGTATATCAAACTTTTTTGCTATGTGCAATATAGTTTTCCACCATAATATCAGGTGCAGTTTTTCTTATCATTTCACCAGAAATCTCAGGGCAGTAAAGTGTTAAGATCACATGCAGGTACCCAATTTCTTTCTATTAACATTAATCTGTAAATTTTATCAACTGTACAAACATCATGGTTATATTTTATGTACAAAGCTGCCTTACAGAAACTACCCTCACTTGTTGTTTTTGTTTGTTTATACTTTGTCCTGCAATGTAAATTTTGTGATAGTTATAAATACAACAGAATTGTGTAAAAAGCAAACCCACTGAAAAGGATTCTTGAGTCTCCAAGAATGTTTCAGGTTCTTGACTCTTCAAGAATGGTATAAGGTTCACAAGTGAAAATTCCAACTTACTCGTTTTCATAATCTTCCAAGATATATTAAAATACTGACTTAAGAAGAACTGTATTAAATTTTTTTTTTTTTTAGTCTTCTGCAAAATTTTTTAAATTTGTTATTGAAATGGCTAAATGGCCACCTGATGGAATACCTATTATATACAATTTACTAAAACAACACAAACCTTTACTATCTGACAATAAAAATGTAATGCCTGATCTTTGTTGGCTTATTATAGAGTCATATCTACTTGCATTTTCACATGACTTAACTAAAATAAGAATTAAACTTTACATTTTGTATTGCCCCATACCCACTACTACTACAAGAACAGATAAAATTGGAATCTTCACGAGATACACAACAGTAACAAAAAACACCTGCATAAATACACACTAGTATGACAGATATAAGTATGATAAAATTAAACGATTGTTCTGGAAAACCTTTATGTTTAGAACAGAGATATCTTAAATTTGGCTTTGTTTATTAATTAAAGACAAGGAAGAAAACAATCTTCCAAATTTAAATTAACAACAGCATCAAGAGTATACATTACAATGAAAAACTGATTGGTAATATAAAGAACAAAAAACTAATTGTGAAATGAGAGAACCATATATTTTTAATAGATAGTTATTATATCAAAGCATTTATCCTGAAAATTTTCAATTTCTCTGAAGAGTATTGATCTTGAGTCTTGACAATTCCATTACAGCACCAAGTTCCTTTAATCTGACACCTTTAAGTTTTCCATTTGGAGATACAAAAAAATATTACAAACTAACAAGACTCACCATTTACATTAAGAATTACAAGTTTTTAATGTGGAATGCAAAAATACTATATAAATAAATAATAAAAAAAATTCTCTTTTCAGAATCATGTTAGATAGTATCATTATTTACTTACACCTTTTCAACATAATCCAATTTTTTTTTTAGAAGACTTGATAAAATTAACTGCAAATTACTTTTCATAAAGCAGCTAAACTGGACATACTGACAGCAATGGAACTAAAATAAAGTGGACCTAGTAAAGACTAGTTTCTAACAGTTACAATAGTAAAATACAGTCCTACTTTCAAATAACTGAACTTGTACATCTTTATTAACTATCCACTAATCAATTATAGAAAATATGGTAGAAAAAAATCAAATCCAAAACCAACTTTGGTTGTGTAAAGTTCAATCAGTTGAAACAGAACATTTAGAATAACATCATACTTTGAAAAGTGTTAAATAAAATAAAAATAAAAGTTTAGATTGCACTATTGATAAAAAAAAAAGTAAGGAAACCTAAAGCTGGCTATAATTCTTGTCCTATACAGAATAGGAACAGTAGTGTTTAGCATCTTGGCTTCAACATTTCATAAATCACTCAGTAGAGCCAATTCCATTTTCCCAACAGTTTGTAAATCTAGGTCTCCATACAAGTTAGAATAAATTCTACCACAGTTAAAAGTAGGTTTTGTTTTAAAGCACCAATTATTTAACAAATATACAGAAAAGCACCAGTAGTTTGACAAATTTTTAGAAACAAACCGCTGTCTTTATATCATTACTTTTACTTGGATAATTTTTTTATTTTATTTTTATTTTTATTTTTTTATAAATACACCAAAGCATTTGCAATTATGGGCTTATTGTGAAGGCAGATATTCTTTAGTTTAACCCTAACAACTACATTTGTAGTGCAAACACACACACACGCATAAATGTGTATGTTTCTATACCTTGGCCAACTAAAGGCCATGAGCTTGGAAGTGCAGTCGTTGTCTTGATAAATCAGGCGTACGTGTGGAAGCATTATGGCAGTCAGTGTTAGAGCACTATAGTATTCTTTTCTTAAGGCGATCTATAGGAATAGGTTACGATAACTCTTTCTAGCATGTGTTGTGAGAACTGGAACTATTTATTCTACCCTACACTCTTTGGTAATTGAAACTCTACAAATCACGTGGTCTACAAACTAGTTGAGCACATTCAACAAACCAGGGTGTGCTGGTCAATTGGATTTTCCACAATATGAACTTCCTGATGAAAGGTTGACACTTGGTCTCCTACACCCACATTCTCCTCTTTTAATGGCCGCTTTCGAGTCAAGCTCACACCCCTTGTTGATATGGTTGGTGCTAAAAGAAACATAACTTAAAAATTACCAGATTAACTTCAAAATTATATTTAATTGTATTCATTTTAAACAAAATTAAGAAATAAACACTAATTTTTAAGTTCTTTAACCCTATGGATGTGTAGGGTAAAAATGCACATCACCACCCCTTTTACAGAATTACATTCAACATTTAATTAAACTACTTTATTATGAACATGTGCAAATAAACTTGGCATCAAAATGAACTTAATGAATCAAATCCTTAATATTAAACGAGTCTTAATTTCAAAAGGACGGATTTAAATATATTATCAATCTTCATTCGTCTATTACTTAACACTTCTTCATTATGAATTGTCAAACTTCCATAACCCTTCCACCTCTATATAACCTCAAAAGTTTTAATACAAATTACCAATTTATAATACAGATATTACTGAAACTAACTGTATAGCCTCCAATCATCTTAATTTAAAAATATAAATCAGAAAGATAAATCCACATGTCACACCTTCCTATTAATACTGTCTTTAAAAAATAAAAAGTTAGAGAATTATCTACAAACATTTTATTCATAGTAAATAGAAAAAAACAAAAAACTTAATTTACTGAATTACACAGAATGCTAGCCCATTTTGAAATATCTTTTGACTTATTCAGCCTACAGATTCAAAACTTGCTTTGCCCAAGTTCATTTCAAACATGTTAGTATTTCCCCCCCCCCCCCATACTTGTTATAAAAGAGAGTAAAATGTAAAATTTAGAAATTTATTAGACTAGATAATAAAAAAATTAAAAACTTCTCAATAAGGTATGGACAGAAGTTGCCCAAGTTTTATTTCACAATGAAATTCTTCGTTTTTTTTCCATAACTTGGACTATTTTATTTGCTTGCCAGGCGTTCATGGCTTTATTGTGCTTGTTTAGTAATTAGCAATAGTTCAAAGAGTTGAAATATTTATTAAAAGTTTACCACAGTTTGTGAAACTATATTTATTGCATTAAAAGTTAATACATATAGTTTAATGTTTATATGGTGGTTAATACGTTGGTCAAAATAATCGAGTCCATATAAGGAGAGGTATTTCTTCTCATTATCCATTTAAAATCCAGATAATTACACATAATCAAAAATCATAAAAGGTATAGGCACAAGACGTTGTGTATCAAAAGCCACTTGTAATACGAAGTTAACTTTTGGGAATATATTTAAGATGACATTCCTATTCACACTAAAACAGTTTACAATATACTGTTGTTATAATAATGTGCATCATCCATACAATAGAATTTCCAATTAAATAAATTAAACTGTTGGGAACCCTGGCACTTCTGTCATAACATAACAGTTTTAAAAATTTTTGTAATACGTGGTATCAAACAGCCATTTGGTTTTTTCAGGCACAATTGTAAACATTAGTCACTAGTTATGGAAGAGCTTGTTTACAATTTGTTTTCATGAATTAAGACTTAGAAGTTAAGTAGTAATAGATGCGATATTACACCACTATTAGAATTTTACACCTTGGCAACATTTCTAATAGTTAGAAGTGTACACTAAACAATAATTTTAAGTTCAATTTTCACATGTAGTTTCAAAAGAACTTTTTGTTTTAACTGTAGTCATTTTAACTAAACTTATTTTATATAAACCTTAAATACTAAATAATAGGTTATGTATCATTCTTGTTAAGTCAACCTAAGGCAAGTCTCTCTATTAAACATTTACTAAATGGACATTCAGAACTTAACATAAAATAGGTACATTTCTTAAATACAATACATACAAAATACTGAAAAAAAGGTAAACAAAGAAACTACAACTCAACTGATTCAAAAAGATAAATTCCATAAAGAATGATCCCAATAATAATTATAATATAGCAAAAAATTTGGTTTGTTCGTGAAGAAGAGCATGCATGAAAATGTTCTGGGAGTGAGCAGTAAGACGAGAGATTAAAACTTCATTAATAGGTGACAGTAAATAGCCTGGAGTTTTTACCTTCACTTGACAAAGCACTTGGCCTGCGTTGAAACTGGTTTAATACTTACAAAAAAAATAAATAGCATTCAGTGTAAGAAAAACGAGATCATGCTAAAGACTATAATTTACAGAAGTGATTATCAAAATACAAGTCTTCATTGAACACCTAGCCTTTCAGAGGTAGAGAGAAAGAGAGATATACAGATATTTTACTCACATTTAATAGATTTAAAGCCTTGTTTGTAAAATTAATTTGCATTTTACTACTAACATCCTTTATGACTGAATACCAAACTATATAACATAAAACATTTAGCCTAGTGCTAGAATCTTACATTTCTTAAACTATTTTATCATTAATTTTTTAATTTCTAAACATCTAATTTTAAATTAACAAAACCATTACAGAAATCTACAATTACAGAATCATAATTTGGTTAGCAAAGCAATTTTAAACAACAATTTTTTTTTTCTACGATCTATGTTCCATGGATTACATTTAAGCAATCAGTATTGCAAACAAGACCCAAATATCTACAAGCTTAACTTCCCACTGTGCTCATGTTTAAAATTTGTCTTTAAATATATATAAATGTGACTAAATTATGTGCAGTTATACTATGAATTACTGAATGGTTTGTTTTGAATTTTGTGCAAAGCTACACGAGGGCTACCTGCACTAGCCATCCCTAATTTAGCAGCTTAAAACTAGAGGAAAGGCAGCTAGTCATCACCACCAACTCTTGGGCTACTCTTTTACCAACGAATAGTGGAATTGACCATCACATTACAACACCCCCACAGCTGAAAGGACGAGCATGTTTGGTGTGAAGGGAATTCAAACCTGCAACCCGTAGATTGCGAGTCGAGCGTCCTAACCAAAATTACTGAATGGAGTGGTTTGGAGATGTATTATGATGAAGAAATGACCACAAACTCTAGAAAAAGTTATTTCACTCAATGATTCTACAGCTTCTCCAAGCGTGATTTTGTACTTGTACTCTTAAGTTGACAATGACTAAAAGACTATATAATTTGTTCAATAGAACAATAGAAAGTAGGGGAACAAAGTCAGGTGAACAATGTTTTTTTTTTTTGCTGAGTATTCTAGAGTAGTAAAAAGTTATCAAAAATTTCCTAGGCTTTTATTTTACTTTATTTATTTTTTTAACCTTCTTTATGGAACCATGAAGTTAATGCAATGTTTTTTTAATAAGTGCATGAACATTATAGCAAAAACTAAAAATTCCCTTTCCCTCAGCAATTTTTAAGTCTGCAAATATTTTTGTGGAACTAGTAGGCAGGACAAAGTGATGCCATTGTTCTAAAAGCTGCAGAGGAATGTCAAAAAGATTCAGGTCCTTTTGGTGTTGCTCTGCAATATTACTGCCGATAACACTCGATGGATAGGTATTTAGGGGTGGAGAAAGACTACATCTAGGGTGAATAGGAGTAAGCTTTGTTATGGTAGTACATCTTCCTTCTGGCAAAAAAAATCAATTGTACTGCTCAGATGAGCTGGAACACAAGATTGTAGTGAAGAGACTATTGCCAATTCATGGATAGATACTATTGATCAAAGTTGCACGGCTTCCTTTCGGTAAGCCACAGAACTACAATGCAACAATTCTCGTTAGTACTGAGTAAAATAAATAACTTTTTTCTGGAGTTTATGTTCATTTCTTCATCATACTGTACGATTGGATGAAGTTTCCATTTTGTATAAAAACATATTCAAGCAAATAATAGATTTCAAAAAAATTAAGTCACTATAATAGACTTGATATGTCAATTATACGTGCATAGTGGTAGAAGACTAATAGTGTATGGTTATGTACAAAACAGTCTAACCATCAGGACACGACTAATTCTTGAAAAAAAAAAATTCCATGACACAAATCACAGTTTTCAGAAATACAAGTAGGGTATCCTCCAGTTGGTCAGTTGCAAGATTATCAGCTTACAGTGCTAAAATGGGATTTGATTCCTCATTGTGGACAGATCGGAGTAGCCCATTTTGTAGCTTTGCACATACACACAAAAAAGAATTAATCTTACGTTTTCAAAACACAAAGAACAGAGTAGCTGTTCAGTTTTTAAAAAAAAAATACCTAATCTACAATTAATAAAAATTTAAGCAAGTTGTCAGAATAGAACATAACTTAACTTTGTTTTATAGTAATTATACCCCACTCCACCCCACCAAAAAAAAAAAGAAAGAAAGAGGTTTTACAGTGATGTTTTCACATCTAAAATTAATCCAAACATATAATGGTATCCTTTAGATCTTACCAAATCCTAGGCCTTGTAGAAATAGTTTTAAGACCTCTGCCACTTTTCCTGGCTGTTCTTCCATAGCCATTCCACAATCAGATATCTATTTAAAAAACCCAAGTTAATATCCTACTTTATATCAGGAATTAGCCATTGAACATGTAACAGGATGTAAGTATTTTGCAACTCTTAAAATGACGAGTAATCACACAAATGTCACATAGTTGGATTTCAATAAACAAGAAGGGCACCATGTTTGTCATATTCAGTCTCAAAAAATAGAAAACATGCATGTATATGCATCATTTTCAATGGACATAGACCAATTTTTGCTGAATCCCCCCCTCCTTCTAGAGTTCTACAATAAAAAAAAATGCATTGCTCAATATTTGTTTATCATAAAGGTATTCAGTTTGAAAAATTAACAGGTGATTAAGGCAGGGTGTATTTAACAAAATGGTGACTGATGATAAATGCTGAAAGAGAAAGTAATTACCTTCATCCATGTAGAATTAGAAGGATCAAGTCTTCCATTCATCTCAACAGTGTCATCCAAATGAGGTGACAGTGCTCCTGACATCAGCAATACTCCACTTCTGACAATGATGGAAGAGAAGAATCAGGTTTCAATGATGAAAATGTATATCAGTAATGCAACTGAATGAAGATAAATGGAAATAGGCTTAAACGGAACTTAGTTATTTCCAGAATGGGGAGGAGGAAATCAACAACATAATTTTGCTATTTAAAGATACAGAAAACCTGATGAAGTACCAGTCTTCAGTTGCTCTTACTTTTAACATTCCAACATTAAAGTCTACATTAACCCCTCCCCTTATATACCACAAAATTTATACATCATTTTAGACAAAGATGTGGTTTGCATTAGTTTGTGACTAGTCAGTTCTGTATTACCATTCGTTATTTCCTAGTACCAAATATAAATCGCACCGAATGAAGTGAAGGATGTATTTACATTGAAAATATTTTAAAAAAGCAATTATTTATTTTTCACAGTTGCAAAAGCATAAAAGAAACAAAGTAATTAAAATTTTTTCTTCATATATTTGTGACCCACATGAAACTTACTTGAATCTTCTTTCAGACTTTCTCTTTGTAGGATCTAATTCCCGTTGTATCTGCAAGTCAGTACGCCTGAAAGCATTATAACACTGATAAAAGTTTACATTTTTTTTTTCCTTTTTTGCAAAAACAGTCCTTTCACTTAACAGTACATTTGGGCAATGCAATAACGATACAAGAGATCAAATGTATATTTTATGTATTAGATATGCACTTTACAATCATGAGTTGTTTTTTTCCCATAGAATGAAATTAATAGCCCAGAAACATCAGCAAGCAAGAAGAACTGTTCAAAATAAACAAGCCAGAAGAAAAAAAATGAAGATTTAGGTGAAAATTAGCCTTATATAATTATAAGATAGAAAATGTTATAAATTTATCACAAAAGGATACTTTTATGAAAACAATTAAAAAAACTACTTGCTTCTCAAGCTTTCACAATAATGTGCATTTATTATCTCACCAAATCAATGTTAAAATGTAATGGCCCTAAGCAAAAGTATTGTTTTTGGAAGACTTTTCATCAACACCAAAGCAGGAGCTTGGACCCTAGTCTTAAGAAGTTTTCTATGATAAATTAGTTATTGGCTTAAAGTCTTTTGTTCAAAGTTACCACCAAAACATGGCAATTTCTACAAGATAGATTCACAATTTTAGGATTTAAAGAAGAAACGTCTTCATATTATCAAAGTTAAGTTTCTGAATAATTTTGCTTAAAATATTTATAAATAAGTTTTAAAATACTGATAGACTTTAATAAGTAAAGGAATAAAAGGCCTATTGATATATTGATTTCATTGATAAAATACAAATTGTAACTATTTTTTTTTTTAAACTATGAAAAATTTAGTCCCCAAATGATCACATCATTTTCTAAAGTTAAGGTTTAAAGAAATAATTTGATCAAACTACAGAAGAAGCCTACATTCTACAGTCTTCGTGTAAATTTACACCATATGGTTGGTATTAACTATTAAGTTCGAGGTATAATTTTGCAGATGTTTAGACTTTTACAGTTTCAGAACCACTTCTCCATCCCCCACCATAATGATTCTGCGAGTGGATTAGCTGTTAATTACACTTTTTAATATCCAAAATGATCATAACATCCAGTTCATCTTCAGAGTTCATAAGATCTGAATAATCCAATTAAATGTCACACCAATGATATATGCAACTAACGGAATCCTACACTTACTAATTCAATGTCATATGCTTGCAACTTTATGTTACCAACTTACAAGACCTTATGTAGTTGAAGATCTAAGCAAAAGATAAGGATAATCAGTTTTATTGTAATAAGTGCTGAAGTAAAGAATTCATTTTAGAAATAAGAATCAATCTCTTAGAAAAAAAAAAGTTTATCCAACGTTTGTTATTCTTTCTTTGAAGTGAAAAGTTAAGCCAACTAGCACACACACACACACAGTTGTCATACCCTGAAGAATTTGGAGTTGCATTTATTTACATAAAGATGAAAGTAACATTGCAAGACTGTGCTGATAAAATTGTGTTACAAGAAATATTTAGTGCTTAAGTTAACAAAAATCATAGATTTGTGCAATGTCACATGTTATTTAACAAGTCATACCTGATGTAGGAATCTATAAACAAAGAAAGGTTGTAGGGGTTGACAACTTTTGTAAAATACTGAGTGTATGCTTCGATCAAGTTGTAATTACAGTCCTCAGTTACCTAAAATGTTAGGAAAATACACTTAGTTAACATGTGGAAAATTTCTCCAAGATGTTAAGATTTTTTTTTTCTTTTTTTTCATGCAGTCAATAAGAAAACAGCTACTCCCAAAATATTAAAATCACTCCCACACCAATACAGTCCTTAGATTTTAAGTAAGCAAAGCCACTTTCAAATAATTTTACAAAATTAAAAATACATAAATTCTGTTTGAACAGATGTATTCAAGTTATAGTGCAAGCTGAAACTTGAATATGTATGTATAAAAACAAATGCACATTGTTTAATATATATTCCACTACAGATTAAGTAAAAATTAAAATAAAAAAAAAATCCTTACACTTATAAAGTGAGGGTAGAGAGCAGTTTCAGTTAATCTTACAACCCTTTTATCACCACCCCCTTTAACCTCAAATTGGGTAGGGATATTAGAATCAGTCATAATAATATACTTTTGTATGAATGAAATTTAATTACAACTGTAAAACAAAAAAAGCACCATATTCTAGTCAATATTTGTTTTTCTACGTGTGTGATAAAAGTGTTTTTTTTATACAGATGGAATTAAACTTGAATTTCAAATAATTATATAAACATCTTTCACATTAAAACTCACAAATTTGAAATTGAAAGCATAATCTGAATCAGTACAAACATTTCCAAAGTGATGCCACAACAAATACTCTAGTGGAGAGGAAGTCATTCCCGAAGACCGGAGACACATAGAATTTAACTTCTGGTAGCCCCACTCAGTCCAGCCAGCTACTGTAGAAGTACAATTGATTAAGAAAAGTCCATCCACAAGATCTGGGTATTGGAGCTGAAGGAAGGAAGGAAAAAAAAAGGGTACTTTATTTTTTAAATTAATATTTTCAAATCAAGATGCTTTACATAAAAATTATAATGCATTAAGTGTATGGTTATTAACTAATATAAAAGTAATACTATTCTTCAAGCACAATCACTTTAGGCTATTTTATGTTCAAAGTAGGTAAATATTTGATACTGTTACAAATTTAACAAGGAGAAACAAATTTAAATTAATTTTGCAAGTTCAGGTTTTTTTTTTTTGTAAAATGATAGACAGCAACTTACAGCAAATCTTGCCAAAATGTTTGCACCAGCTCCCACACCCAAGCCCACAAAGTGCTTCAAGCTATATAGATAAAAATAAATCTTAAGTTCTTCAAAACAATATTTCTGATATATGAAAATCAGGTCTTCCTCAGGCACTGTATAATTAACAACAATTACAAATTCAAAGTTTAACAATTATTTTCAGCAGTGTATGTGTTGAATTAAAGTATTTAACATAGATGGCAATTCTTTACCAAAAACAAAAGACTGAAATATGAATTATAATTAGTAGAGGGGAGGGGGGGGAAATTTAAGATTTGTTTAAAGAATTTTTATTTTTATTGTCATCATCAGTATAGCTTCTCTAATTTTTTAAGTTTATATTAAATTCACTTTATATCCAAAAAATATTAAAATTCTATGAAGTGTCTGGTTTCTTTTAGGAGTTAAAAAGCAAAGAACATTTCCACTGTAAAGCTGATCATATTAAATGTTTCTGATCATTTGAACATAATATATTAATCTGAAACAACTAGTTTGTAATCCACGGAAACAAATTACTGCATTTATAGGAAAACAAGTTAATTACAATCTATTTTCACATTTAAGTATTGTTCAACTCAAGTTACAATTAATATGCATATTAATAGTATTTGGTATCTCTTAAATATTTAAAACTAAATACTTGTATTAAACTTTATGATTCAACAATAAAGGAGAAATTACTTACTTGAAAAACTTAACAGCACATAGGATCATTTCAGCAAGCTGGTCCATTGTAGGATACACATAACTGTATATAAAAACAAGATCCAACTAACTGAGTAAATATATTCAGTATCATTATCACTACAGATGTTTTGTTTTTTTTTGTTTTTTTTATCCTACTATTTAACATTTAAATGCAAAAAATGATGGAAACTTGTTTATGTTTGCCCTTACCAATTAGTTAACTTATCCATATAACATATAATAGATGTAGAAGAATGGTATAGCACTTTATAGATCTTGAGATTGATTAATCTGTCCTGTACACTAACTTGTGTTTCTGTTAAATTTTTTCTTCTTGTTTAAATAAATGATTTGCTCAAAATGCCTACCTTGGCATGAAATAGTTCATAGTTTATAACGAAGACGTATAAAAACACTTTTCTCTTTTAATCTCACCATTGGCACTACGTGAGCATTAGAATGATAAACTGGAGAATGCAAACAAAATTCCATCTTGTTCACAAATAACCTTAAAACAAGATTCAGAACCTGGTAAAAAAATAGCTAGCCAGAGTTTTTAAAGTCTATCATCAGACCAATTTCATTACAGTTTTAAGTGTGGATCCAGTTTAAGAATTTTGTGTTTAGTAAAACTAAAGAATGAAGTTATTATAAAAAAAATCAAATGTCAGCGTTTTTACTTACAGAGACATGCTAGTTTTATTATTTGGCTTAGAACTGTATCATAATTAATCTAGCAACAGGATGTTAAGCCTCACAGAAATATTGTCCACATAACACAAATAACTGTTGTAGCATTTGTGTTTTCAGTTTTACTTACCTCTAATTTCTACATTACCTTTAAACAATACAGTTTCTACAACTAAAATCAAAATATCATTATACTTTCTCCAAGCTCTATCTGCAGCATGTTTTGGAATAGTAATTTAAATGAACATTAATAGGAATCATCACTGCAATTTATGTTCAAGTGTCATGAACACAACAAGCTTGGGATTAAAACATTAAGTCATGGAAGTACATATACTGGCATCAACTATTTTTCATAAATGTTACAGTATTTAAGTTTCACACATTGTTATTTATGCCACACTATATTCAGTTGTTGACTATCTAACAGTATGTAATATACACTCAGTGCCAGAATAAGCACGAGGCAAATGAGGCAGCCCCCCCCCCCACACAAAATAGGGTGTCCACAAATATTTTGTTAAGATTATTAATGAATATTGCAATATTCGATTTATATATATTTATTTATTGAAACCTAGTTTTTAATAAATAGTTTTTAATAAAGTTTTTTTCCTCTTGCATTTGAAAGGACTTCCATAAGGATATTTGCCTCAGGGCCTCCACTTAATCCAGCCCTGTACACACCACTTACTAATATTTCTCTTATTTTATTAAAGACATTTCACAACATGGCTGTTCATGCATAAATCAAATTATCACAAATTAGTATACGACTTGTAAATGATCACCAGAATAACTAAAAACTACTAAAATAGCATGTTTGAATTAATAATTCTAGATAAATTTACATCCTAATATCGGTAATGATAAAACATCCATCTTAAGCCTAATCATACAATACTAAAAACATGATTAAGGTAATTCCAAGTTTTCTAAAGGCTGAAAGTTTAACAATATTTTTTTAAGTAATTTAAGGAAGTAATTAATAGTACTTGAAAAACTAAAAAGTGGTATATCACATACACTAAAATAAACTCATATTACAAAGAAAGAAATACTTACAAGTTGACTAACAGTAACAAGACTTGTCACACAAGTTTAGATTTTGCTTCTTTTGCAAGGTAATTTATCCAAGATAAACACCATACATCAATAATGACAGGCAAGTTGTTTATACATGGTATTTAGTAAACAGAACAGATGAAATAAAAATAGAATTCTCCAAATATATGAAAGTAAAAATAATTCATATGAAAAGCATATTTACACAAAATTTGTTTATTGTTGGACTAATGGAGAACAAAGATATAATTTCAAAACTAAGGGAAAAATTACCCTTCTGGAAGTGTCGGTGCTCCCTCCTCCTGTCCTGGAGCATTAAGGTGGTAAACACAAAAACTCTGCAACAGTACACGCATATCGACATAGTTGAAAAATGCTTGAAAGTTAGATATATCTGCAAAGAAAAATATAAAAGTTAAATCAAAAGGATACAACTATATAGCATTACATAATCAAAGGGAAAAAAAATTCATCATACACATCATATATTGTGACAAACTGCAGCCTTCCTCTCCCATTGCAAATTAAAACACCAGAGCAAACAAAACAAGAACCAACAATTTCAAATTCGAACAGCATCCAAACAACAAGAACTGAGAAAGTTTTGAATGTTAAAGTTTCTTCTCAATAAAAATGACTAAAGAATAACAGATTAAACCGTACTTTCTTACAACATCACGGAAGTTAGCTGTTAAAGTCTGTATCCAAGACAAAAAAGAAAAATGGACTTTGAGGTTGTAATTACAGCAAAGGTACTTACTATTCAGGCCCAAGTCATGGTAAGTAATTATTGCTTGTTTGTTTTGCTCCCCTTGAACAGCAACAAACATTCTTCCAAAATCTGTCCCAATCATTTCTTCCTGTAACAGGTTTCATATTTAACATTTGGTTTAAAGTTATTCTTAATGTCAGCATTATATAGAAAAGACATTAATAACAAGTTTATTACATTACAATCCAACTTTGACCAAAATATTAAGTCTTTTACCAATCTGTGAAAGTTTTTAAGATATTTTTTTTTTTTTGGTTCAGAATAGATCCAGTTTTGTAGACTCTTAGAGTAGAAGATGAAATTCAGATTCCCAAATCTTCAAAATTTCTGTTCAGTTTTCAAGTAAGAGAAAAGCTATGTGTATTCGAGATGTGAGGAAATACTTCATAATTTTTTTAGGTGGCTGTACTTATTCTTATTTAAGGTATTTTTAACAAAGTTAATTTCATCACGTGTACAGAGTAAGCCACTGCTCACTTGTAATTCAAGTTTTTTTTGTTTTTTCTAATGAACAATATCATTCCAGCTTTTTTGTACTCTGTTTTAAGAGTAGGTTTTGATCAGCACAGTTAGATATTAATAGTTAAAGTAACTGTGCAACTTAAACTGTTCTTTGTGACTGTTCTGCATTGTTTATCATTTGTTGCTGTGTGTGTATTTCTGATTGTGGTCATTACACATGTATTATACATGGTTGTGGAAGCTTGAACACTCATTTTGTGTCAAGACATTTTCTTAAATAATCAATCTACAATGAACTGGCACATTTATGATTTTATTTTCTAAAGAGCCATCCTTTTAAAACTAATAGAAAACCAGTATAAAATGAAACATCGGGTATGATTATGACAAATGTAATCTGCTATATTTATTGTGTATATTGATATCGTATGGCAGCATGAATAAAAGTTGTAATAGTTTGTGTGAAGCAATAGGCTCATATACAATCTACTAGTTGCAATGTACAGTTTGATTTGTATTTTGTGCAATAATGTTTTGTAGAATTAGTAAGTACACCAACTAATTGCTGTTTAAATGTTTGTAACTCCTATATGTACACTGTTTGTGTTTCTATAATCTACATTATTGTAAATAGGCTCATTTTATGGAATATTTAGTAATACTTGTTCCACATGCCACTACTCTACTCCCCCACAAGTGTATATTGGTACCGTATGGCAGCATGAATACAAGTTGTAATACTTGTTCCACATGCCCCTACACTACTCCCCCACAAGAAAACTTGTTTTCATGCTGCCATACGGTACCAATATACACTTGTGGGAGGAGTAGTGTAGGGGCATGTGGAACAAGTATTACAACTTGTTTTCATGCTGCCATACGGTACCAATATACTCTTGTGGGGGAGTAGTGTAGGGGCATGTGGAACAAGTATTACAACTTGTTTTCATGCTGCCATACGGTACCAATATACACTTGTGGGGGGAGTAGTGTAGGGGCATGTGGAACAAGTATTACAACTTGTTTTCATGCTGCCATACGGTACCAATATACACT